>NW_027530975.1:1166344-1232117 GCF_008692635.1 Crocuta crocuta
TGCAGAGACAGAGAAATCACCATGAGTTGTCTGCTATGGAGTCTCTCCATTTTATTTATTAGAAACAAGGTTAGAAACTGCAGGTTTTATTTTATGCAAACTCTCTACTCTCTCAAGAGAGTAGCAGGAGCTCATTGTTTTAACAGCACTGGCTGAATTACAACGCCATCAATTTTTCTTTATCCTATTTTCTCTTTCCTTTCCAAAGAAATAACCTGAGGTCACAAAATGAAGATTTGAGGCTATATAATATGGGTTTCCTCAGTTTCTCAAGAGCCTTAGGTGTTCTGTGTGTTCTTGACTTTCTATTTAACTGGGAAAGGCTTGGTTCAACCCAACCAAGTTTTCATAGTAGTCTCAAACATTCCATGGTTTTGGCACTAACAAAAGCCCCAATTTCTGCAGAAAACAGAGTGTTTCAAGTTAGCCCAGCTAATAAACCATTACACAGAGCTAATCAACCACTACGCAGAGAGGAGAGATTCCTGAGAAGGGGTCCAGCCAAATGAGCCTAGAGTTTTCCCTCTGACCACAGTCATCCTAGGTGAAGTTTTCTTTATGCAGCTCACTCTCCTTTATCAAAATATTGAGGTTCTCACAACACCATAACAAATGCAGCAAAGCAGTTTTAAAATCATGGGGAAAACTTCCACCTGCAAGATTTCCCCTTAGAGACTTGGATTTGGGACAACAATGATGTCTATTTTTTATTAACATCTGGTGGCTCCTAAGTGAATTTCTCTGGCTTCTTCTGTCTTTCAGTCTCTTCTTACATAGATTTTATGGGACATATGCAGGTTCAAGTTGCTCCCAATGAACTTGGAGCAGCTGGACTGTCAGCGTAAAACAGATGAGTGATTGCAGAACTTCCATAAAGCAGAGTTCGTGGCAAATCTGAAGTTGCTTGTTAAACGTGAACCAAATTAAGAACTTAGGTAGAACGTGTACAAAATAAGATTCAACTGGTATTATAAAACAAATCAGACCATCAGCAGCAATCTAGAGATCAGGGAATTCAACAGTTGGAGGCTATTGGGAAAGGAAAATGGTTTAAAAATGTTCCTAAATTTTGGAACCTAAATTTTGTTCATAAATATGAAGGAGAAGAAAGTGGCTTATAGAATGCAGAGTGGGCTGTGGTGGGGGGGTCTCAGATTCCAGCCAAGATACGCTGGTATCTAGCCCCTCAACTAAATTAAGGAGCTAAATTAATTTCTTAAGATAAGTGTTTTGGTGATAATATGAAGGATTTTGATCAGGCAATCACTATAGTACCCTTTAATTCAATGATATAAAATTAGTAACAGGAAAATCAATTCCGCTTGTGACCATATTTTCTCCGTTTGGCCTGATTGCAACTTCTGAGATCATAAGTAAAGCTGATTAGCTGGTGTTGAGAAGGTTGTTCATAGTGTATTCTGATCAACCTGGACGTCTTGTTTTGTTCTTTTAAGCTTCTTTTCTGTCTTCCTCCACAACCGTCAAGGAATCTGAGACTCATACCTGACACACTTCATAAACTGGATATGCAGAGAAGTGATACATATTTAAAAACTGGAACCACCTTTAAACACTTTGCAAAAGTATATTTAATTCTAAAAAATGAAAAACCCAATCTGATTTATATTTTCCTTTGTATAATAATTTAAATGCAGCAGACTGCTTGTTGGAGCTCAGAAGGAAAGGTAGACAAGAGCTATATTTATGTGCTTATCTTGCCTTTGAATTAACTTCCCTTCCCCCCACTTTTTGCCTGAGCCCTTTGGTTGCCATAGAAACTGGCATGGCCTCCAACTGAGAATCCTGTGAGACTTAATTGCATTCTGAATTTCATAAACTCTCTATTAACCTTTGCCTGACAGATATGTGTATGATGCAAAAGGAGTTAGAGTAATAGTTTAAAGTGATGCATATATTCAGGTTTCATGTGCTTAATGTTCTCCTTCAGTCAATTAAACATACTTATAATAATTGTGATAGTGTAACTGTGATAGTGTTCTTCTTTTTTAGAAAATACTAGATTTTTCTAGAGATAAAGAGATAAGAAAATTTCTAAAGGAAGTTTCAGAATAGAAGCTGAATATATTTGTATATTTGAATATATTTAGATAGTCTATATTTATATCTATATATCTCTCTTTATAATANAATATAATATATATGTTTGCCTGTGTTGGGCACTGTACTTAATATTTAACATGGGTTATCTTGCTTAATCCTCATAAAACTCAGGTGCAGTCGTGCTCACTATTTTACAGTCAAGAGAACTGAGACTGAGGGAGTTACAATCCCATAGCTATAGTGAGTGGGAGGGCAGGGATTGGCATCCAATCTGTTAGACCTCAGAGCTCTGAAGCCTTCCATACTTGTCCATTTGTATGCCTCCAGAGCCCCACCCCTACCCCCAGGACTGTGTATAGAGTTCCAGAGAAAGCCTCCTTTTCTAGGTGAATCATTCATTAATACGGGTGGAGGAAATGGATAAGGCACAGTCCTTGCTCTCCAGGAGAATCTGGGAGTGTGGTGGGGGAATAAGTGAGTAGAGAAAACAGATGTGGAAATATTATTACAAGTTACTAAGACTTACAAGACAGATACCACTTAGTGTAAAGCCCTAGCCTCACTACATGCTCATATTCACACAGTAGCTGGAATGTAGAAAGACTGGAAAACACTTTAAAGTCTGTGGAGGGCTCTTTAAGAATGCGAAAGGCAATCCATCTAGACACATAATAGAACACTTGCTTCTTCCTCTCTCCATAGGTCTCACATTGAAATAGCTGCAGTGGCACAGAGGTGCCCTTTCTACACTATGCCAGCACCATTCATCCTCGTTCACTGCAAGCTCTCATGAACTTGTGCATGCAGTCTTGTTTGCTGCTCTCCATGCTCTGTAAGGTTCATTTCTTTATTTATATATTGGCTTAGCTTTTCTGATTGCTTTCATTTTTCTTGTTCTTCCATGACCTAAGTTTTGTGTGAAGACATGCCTGGAAACTGGCCAGAAGCTGGATTTTATTCTTAAAAGAGAAGTGGATTAGACAGGAGAGAGCTGACACAAATCAATATCCGCCCCCCACCTGCTATTTAAAAATCTTTGCCATGGAAGAATAACCTGAGAGCAGTGAGATTCACAACCTATGTAACTAATGGGCTGTGTTGTTCTCTCTGTTGGTTGTTGATATTTGTCTGGTCAACACTGACTGCCTGGTCACTGGTGCTGTGTCTTGTAGAGTAAGAGTCTTCCAAAGGGAAACATCCCTAGGGCTGATTACTTGGTGTGAGAGGTCTGGCCCTGATTCAGCTTCTAATCTCCCTGCTCCCAGCTCCTGAATCAGGCCATTCACACCTTTACCTTATAACCTACTGCTACTCTGATGCCCTTCTGTGGTTGAGACTCTTAAAAGATGATTCAAACCTAGCTACCTTTCATGATACCTACCTGATCCACAATACTGCGTACATTTTGTTAATTCAAAAACAGCAAAGCTGTTTGGAAAGTAAAGAAATTAAAAGCAAACATATTAGAAAGGAAGAAGTAAAACTGTTTTATACTTGCAGATGGCATGATAGTCTATGTAGAAAATGTTATGGAATCCACCAAAGAGTTGCTGTAATAAGTGAGTTTATCAAAGCTGTAGAACATGAGTTCAATATACAAAAGTTAGCCATATTTCTATATACTAGCAATGAACAATTGAAAATTACAATATCATTTATAATAACATAAAAAATAAGAATACTTAGGAAAAAACCTGACATAAGATGCACAAGACCTATACAATGCAAACTACAAAACATTGCTGAGAAAAATTAAAGAAGACTTAGTTGGGGGAAATATATCATGTTTATGTATTGAAATTTTTGTAGACACTGACCGGCTGATTTTAAAATTTGTATGGAGATACAAAAGACATTGATGACTCAAAACAAATTTGAAAAAAAAAGAACATCAATGGCTAACACTACCTGATTGCAGACTTACTATATAGCTACCATAACCAAGATAGTGTGGTATGGGTGTTAAAATACATCAATAAGACAAAAGAGAGAGTATGGAAATAATCAATGCATGGAAACCTATTTTTTTAATAATAGTGCCATAGCAATCCAATAGGGAAAGGAAAATGTAAGATATGGTAATGAAATAATTAGGTATTCATATACCAAAAATCCATATATAAAAATGATCCATATATAAAAATGTAGGTCATGATCTCGCGAAGCATCACAATTCCAGACTTCATGCTGTATTACAAACCTGTAATCATCGAGACAATTTATACCAGCACAAAAACGGACACAGAGATCAATGAAACTGAACAGAGAACCCAGAAATGGACCCACAAATGTGTGGCCAACTGATCTTCAACAAAGCAGAAAATAATATCCAATGGAAAAAAGACAGTCTCTTTGACAAAAGATGTAGGGAAAACTGGACAGAGACATAAATAAGAATGAAACTGTAGCATTTTCTTACGTAATCCACAAAAATGAATTCAAAATGGAAGAAAGACTTAAATGTAAGAAAGGAAACCATCAAAATCCCAGAGGAGAACACAGACGGCAACTTCTTTGACCTTGGTCACAGCAACTTCTTACTAGACACATTGTCAGAGGCAAGGGAAACAAAAGCAAAACTGAACTACTGGGACCTCAGCAAGATAATAATTATCTTTATTTAGAGAATATATCCTTAAATCTTGAATCACATGTTAGGAAATAACTGGCTTTTTCAGGTTACAAATTTTCAAGCTATAAATTTTTCAAGTTACAAAGAAGAAAATTACAAATGGAAAGAAGTTCAAATAGCAAAACCTAAGTGTTTCCTGAAGTTTCTTTGAAAAATCGAGGTTTTAGGTTGAACCCTAAGAAAGTTATAAGCAATATTGGCAATGTCAGTCATATGGTACAAACCTGTAGAACTGGATAAAGAAGACTCTGAGTAATGATCAATGTTTCCTACCTCTAGGCTTTCACCATCCTGGAAGTAACTCCTTGGTTAGGAGATATGACCTTCCTTTGTCGATACCAAGATGGACCAACCCAACTAACTAACAGGGGTAAGAGGGCTTGGTGGGAAGATATCAAAATTATTTCCAGAATAATAAATAATTATTTCTATTATAATATTTTATAATTTATATAATTATATAGTTTATATAATTTTTATATTAATTATATTATATTTATATAATTTATATTATATTTATAGTAATTATATTATATTTATATAATTTATATAATTATGCCAGACACTNCACATGTGAATTCTAACACTTAAAAATACACTTTAAAATATTTATAACTATAAAACAATCTTAATGATATTTAATCAACAAAAGCACATATTTGTTACCTGGCTGTCCTTTCAGGACCATAAATACTTAGGGCATCATGTAGGTTTTTACAGTGGCACTGCAGTTTTGGAGCATAGGTGGAGAAGAAAAAAGTTTCTATACTCAATACCATTAGTCATTAGAGAAATGTAAGTGAAAACCACAATGAGATACCACTTCACACCCATGAGAGTGGCTACAATAAAAACAAACAAAATGCAGAAAGTAACAAGGCTTGGTGAAGACATGTAAAATTGGAATATTTATACATTACTGTAGGAAGTGTAAAATGGTTCAGCTCCTGTAAAAACAGTTTGGTAGTTCCTCAAAAGTTAAACACAGGGGGCGCCTGGGTGGCTTAGTGGGTTAAGCATCCGACTTTCGCTTAGGTCATGATCTCGCGGTTTGTGGGTTCGAGCCCCGCGACGGGCTCTGTGCTGACTGCCAGCTCAGAGCCTGGAGCCTGTTTCAGTCTGTGACTCCCTCTCTCTCTGACCCTCCCCTGCTCACCCTGTCTCTCTCTCTCTCTCTCTCTCTCCTAGAAATAAATAAAACATTAAAAAAAAAAGTTAAACACAGAACTAGCGTATGTCCCAGTTATTCGACTCCTGGGTATATATTCCAAAGAACTGAAAAACAGGTGGTCAGAAAAATAATTCTTTAAGTATGCTTATAGCAGCACTATTCGCAATACCAAAAAGGTGGAAACTGCCCAAATTTCCATCAACAGATGAATGGATGAACAAAAAAAAGTGATATTATTCAGTCATAAAAAGGACTGAAATATGGATATGCTATAACACAGATGATTATCAAAAACATTATGCTAAGGGAAGGGAGCCGAACACAAAAAGGCCACGTACTGCATGACTCCATTCATGAAATATCTAGAAAAGTTAACTCAGTAGAGATAGAATTCAGATTGGTGGTTTCCAAGGCTGGAGAGAGAGGAGAGTGGGGAATACCTGCTTAATGGGTAAGGGGTTTTATTTTGGAGTGATGTGAATATTTTGGAACTAATAGAGGTGAGAGTTGTACAACACTGTGAATGTACTAAACGAAACTCAGCTGCATCCTTTAAAATGGCTGATTTAATGTTATGGGAATTTAACCTCAATTTAAAAAATCTTCTATTGGGGGCACCTGGGTGGCTCAGTAGGTTAAGCATCAGACTTTAGCTCAGGTCATGATCTCGCTGTCCATGGGCTCAAGCTCCGTGTTGGGCTCTGTGCTGACAGCTCAGAACCTGGAGCCTACTTTGGATTCTGTGCCTTCTCTTTCTGCTCTCCCTCCATTGCTTGTGCTCTGTCTTTCTTTCTCTCAAAAATAAATAAATATTAAAAATATTTTTTAATTTGGAAAAAAAATTTCTATTTTATTCCTGTGAAGATATAGAAAAGAGGAAAGACATGTTCTGTGACTCAAGGACTGTTGCAAATATAGTTTTCATACTTGTGAAAATGTGCTTGTGCAGGGTCCCATTTCCTCAGGTCCCTACCCAGGCAGGATCTAACATTGTACATTTAACTAGGCAAGTGTGTTTTTTGAATCTTAAACCAAGCCTTTAGAAACTTAAATTGAACTAGATTATAGTGGAGAAAATTCAGGAAAGGTGGATCATATTTGGGGTACAGATAAATCCTTTTGGGATTTATTCCTCAGTATGTAAGCAGCTGGCTTTTTGGTTATCTATATGGTTGTTCCTACTATTGTCTTTTGGGGGATATGAGAATTACTTTGGATACTTGGGCAAAATTTCAAGCAATAACCTTAGTGTGGTGAGCTGCTTTAGAATTGTAGTGAGTTCAGAAAAAAATAAAAATGACTTTTAGTTTTATCTTGTTTACATTCAGAATGAAAGCCCCTTTACTGATTTGTCTGGAAAAAAATGTATAATCTTACAGATTGCTTGTAAAAGTAAATAGGAAATTGTCAATAAGAAAATAGTTATTTTTTGAGCCTACTTAATATTTCAGCATTTTTGAGGATAGCACCATTGGGGAACCTTTGTATCTTTTCATCCTAAAAAGTACTTGAAGATCATAAAAAGAAAGCATCTAGACAGGCTTAATATTCCTACCCTTTGGACATCATAAATAATAACACTGAAAGTGTATTAGCTCACTTATAGCTACTTGTGATTTCCAATGCTTGACAAACTCAATTCCTATGGAATTTGAGGCCATGACAGCAAGTTACATAAACAACAGAGAATAAATAAAGGAAATTACAATAGATATGGTCCCTATTAATATCTATCTTGTGTAAATAAGGAACTTAAACTTAGGCTTTTTTTTAAAACAAGCTCTGGTCAGTTTTATTAAAGAATAATGTCACGTGATTTATTTTTCACCAGTCTGTTCTGGCATGCTTCTAATGGATACCAGAATCGCCTGGATCAATGATAGCCAGTGTACATAGTCTATAGTATTTTTCACAGGCTGTGCCCAGTTCAATATTTTTGGATACAAGTTCTGGTCAACATGGTTTAGTACTCTCTTTCAGACTTCCTCAAAGCTGGACAGTTGTTGGTGAGGATGACCAGTTTTGTTTTGTTGTGTCTGATCATTTTCAGAGTTTGCTTGTACTCCAGCAAGCAGTAGCTGGAGTTCTTTCTTACTCAGTAAGAAAAAACTACTCAGTAGCTTTTTTTTATCTTCTTTATGACCAGCATCCTCTTGCCTTAGGTACAGGATGGCCGCCAACCAAGAGCAGCCACCAAAATGGCTGGGGAACGAGAAAGGAAGGGATGAACTTGATTTTTTCCTTTCTTAGCTAAAGAACTGAGAAGTTAATGATTTTGTGGGGAAGTATTTGCATATTTCAGCAGCCTCTGACTCCTAGGAGGAATTTGCTAGGTCTAGTAGAATGTCATAGGGTAGTTGTATCTGAGAACAAATATTAAAGAAATGTGTTACTATAGCTGAGATAAAAGATGAAAATCATTTTCAATCTTTTTTTCTTACTTTATTTTCAATCAAATCTAGATGAAACAACATGGATCTTTGATTAACTATATAAAAATACTAATTTCCTGTAGAAGTATATTAGTTTCAGACTTCAAAGCTTCCAAGAAGATACAATAAGAGTAAAGTTAAAAAGTTCAGCTGTATCCTGCTGAATGATCTTTTCTTGTTATCTATCCTTGGAGTACAGCTTAAATCCATCATCTTTATCAATTTCTCCTTCATCAAGCATTTATTGACCACTCAATTTTTGCAGAGTATGTAGAGCAATATTTTATAAGACACAACCTTTTAGTTTTAAATTTTATTGTGAAGTTTATTTACTTTTGAGACAGAAAAGAGACGGAGCATGAGTGGGAGAGGGACAGAGAGAGAGGGAGACACAGAATCTGCCAGCGCAGAGCCCGACATGAGGATTGAACCCATGAACCATGAAATCATGACTTGAGCCAAGGTTGGACGTACAACTGATGGAGCCACCCAAGTGCCCCAGGACACAACCTTTTAAATACATGATTTTACAACTTAGTTGGGGAGAAAGTTATAGTGAGTTGGATAGTCCTCCCCTTTTCAAATTCATGTCCTTCCTGGAATCTCAGAATGTGACTATTTGGAAATAGGGTTGTTGCTGACATTAGTTAAGATGAGATTAGACTGGCGTGGGGTGAGCACTAAATCCAGTATGAATGGTGTCCTTATAAGAAAAGGAGAAGAGATACAGAGACATGAGACACAGGGAAGAAAGCCATGTGAAGATGGAGGCAGAAATTAGATTGATGAATCCACAGGCCAAGGAGCTTCAGTGTTTGCTGGCAATATCAGAGCTAAAAGCAAGGCATGGAACAGATTCTTCTCTGGAGCCTGAGAGGCTGACCCTCTTGGCATCTTGATTTCATACCATGAGTCTTCAAACTGTGAGAAAATACATTTCTGTTGTTTTAAGCCACCAAATTTGTAGTACTTTGTGATAGCCAACTTAGGAAACTGATACAATAGTCATAAAAAATAGAGTTCTTATTAAGCACTGGTTATGTTCTAGGTCCTGGTCTTACAGCCATTTTCCCTCCAAGGTATTATCACTTTTATCCATGAAGAAGAAAGCTGAGAACCAAAGAGGCTAAAACATATACTCAGTGTCACTCAGTAAGTAGTTATAACCTTTGTCAGTTTGACTCCAGTGAACATTCTCTTACTCATGGGAGAAAGTCCACAGGAGCAGGCAGAAAGTGATAGCAATAGCCCAGGTGTCCATGAAGACCAGAATGGAGAAATAAACTGGCACATATGTAGAATGGAATACCACTCAGCAATACAAAGGAGCAGACTCCTACAGCAGGCAATAACATAGACAAACCCCAAATGCATCATGCTGAGTTAAAGAAGCTACATGCAAGAGAGCACATACTGTATGATTCTGTTTATATGAAGTTCTAGAATAGGAAAATTTAACCTATGGTGGGGGGAAAAATCAAAACACCAGTTTCCAACTATGTGGTAGATGCTCTTTTGGGAACTGGATGCCAAGGTCCCCAACCATCAGTGGTTCAGGGCAGACAGTGGGTATGTATCTATGAGTACATACACAGGTCTGGAGGAGCTTGGAAATGCCACAAGAACAGGGACCCTGCCAGTTCTTCTCACCGTCATCTCTGAGCAACTGCCACACTACCTGGCTCATAAATATTTGTGGAGTAAGAGAATCCACTCACAAACAAGAAATATCTACATGTTGATGTTCATTATCCTTGAATCCTTGCAACTTGTGCCATGTAATTTAGCACTTAATTATATACCATATGATGACATTCTCTAATGTATCATTTGATCACCCCAATCATCTCTACTGACATAGAGGTGGGGGGTGGGGAGAGTAAGAGACAGGAAGGGTATGCGAATCAAGAGGTTCCAGGGTAATTACAGAGACTGTAGCAAACGTACAAGGTGGCCCTGCAGACTCTGCTCCATGCTTCCAGAACTGCTGTAAGTTTGTGATGATAGTTCAAGCTAAGTAAATTAGTGTATCTAGCATTGTGCTGGGCACTGGGGGAAAATTCAGGAGAAGAAAAAATTCTCCCACTGGGAAGGGAAGGTAAACAAGAATGCAAGAAGCACACTGCTGGAAAACATTGTGGGAATATCCCTGGACTCAGGGCTCAGGGCAGACATCACCACCCAGCTACCACAATATGATCTCCCACTCAGTCCCCTAGAAAGTCACACCAAGCAACTGGAGACAGTAGGTGAGATGAACACCCCATGTCTAAAGAGTTGAAGGAAGGCAGTCCTATTGAGATTGATGTGGGGTTTGGAGGTTGGGAAAGCTTCATGGAGACGGTGGATGGATCAGAAGATACATCACACTTCACATTGTGATCCCTACAAGCGATTGGTCTTGCCACCTCATGCTAAAATCTTGCAGTGTCCACAGGGACTTCAGCTTCCGCAGCTGTGAGGAGGGACTGTGCTTCCAGTGGCTCCCTTCCTAGCAGTCTCTGGTACTAACTTCTTCAGATCAAAACCACCCCTTCATGAGGCACTAGCTGGTTCCACTGGGGAGTGGGAGCTGGGCGACCACTGACCCTGTAGGGGATGTGGCTGAGTTACAATGGCTGGTTACAACATAGCTAAGGTTTTCTTTCTGCACTGAGGTTTTCTGTCTGGCAGATTAATGTGCTTGAGCAATGATTCCCCTGACCGACGCATCTCTGAAAGGAGGGAGAACCATGTGCTGCCACTCCTCCACACACTGCAGAATCCTCAGGGCAAGTGGTGCCTCTCTGTGCCAAGAACAGGGCTTCCTGCTGAGTGGTGTGCATGTGGGACCCTGCTATGGCAGGACTGAGCTTCCTGTTACACTGCCTACAGTCTAGGTCTTCCAAGACGGAGCCTGGACAACAGCACCTCCCCTTGAAAAGAGCTGCTGTGTTGGCTTGTTTAGAGGCATATCTGCTGGGAAAGGTGCAGAAGAAATTCTCTTCTAAGTTTGGGCTTTAACAGGCTTCTATAGCTACAGAATCTTGTCCAATGAGGAAGGATGAAGGCTTTTCCTTTCAAGGTTAAGAAAAGAGCTGAAACCATTTCAGAATCTGTATCTCCCTCTCTCTCTGACCCTACCCTGCTCACGCTCGCTCTCTCTCTCTCTCTCCTAGAAATAAATAAAAATATTAAAAATAAAAAGAGCTGAAACCAAGGCATACTGTATACACTGTATGTTAGCTAACTTGACAACAAATTATATTAAGAAAAAAAAAAGAGCCCAAGTCTTTCACCTGCAGCCAAAACCAACCCCTAGTCGATTGTTTTATTTTATACTGTGCCTGCTTCCTGGACATAGAGAAGATGGCTTGAAAGTTTTTAAATGAGAAAGAAATGAAACCCAAAGTGTGGGGTGGTTTGTCTCAGAAGTGATTTTCTTTCCTGTTCAATGGTGTCTGTGGGGATTTGCTCGGATGCCCAGCACCACCCAGTCATCATTCATGGCAGCGCCCTTATCCTCCTCCTGCTCTCACTTTCCTCTCTGACATCCTAATAGAAAATTTAAATAGAAAATTTACATTTTGATTTTATTTATTTACTTCCTAAGAAAATTTACATTTTAAAAATAGGATGCTTGCTGATCTAAAGGAGATATTGTAGTTTGAGGTTAGTTGAGGGTCGGGGAGAGAGATTTTATTGGGAGAGACTTCACTAGGCCAGTACTCACTGTCACAGGATCACAACTTACTCTGCTAATGATTTTAATGTTTACTTTTGAGAGAGAGGGAGTACGAGCAGGGAAAAGACAGAAGGGGGGCGGGGCAGAGGCTCTGCGCTGACAGCAGAGAGAGCCCAATGCAGGCTCAAACTCATGAAGTGAACTGTGAGCTCATGACCTGAGCCAAAGTCAAGGCTTAACTGACTGAGCCACCCAGCCACCTCTTATTCTGCTAATGATTAAGATGACCTTGACTTTGATTTCTGAAACTGCTACACTTAAGCTTTCAGTAGAGTCAGTGTTTGTACTGAAAAATACTCATTCTCTGCAGTGAAACCTCCCACAACTTCTTTTTACTGACTTAATAGCTTTTTCTAGAACAGATAATAGATGAAGCCAGAGGATACAGTCTGGCCACAAAAGACATTTATTTAATCAGATTTGCCAGAACACAACTCAGGGTAAAATCTAAAAAGTGATTTGAGAAATCAAGATGCTGTGGAGGCAATTTCTTGGCCAGAAATTTTTTGGCTGTTTCTTGTGTTAAATTCTTTCATTTTGCGTTTCGGGAAAAGACTCTCAAACTAGAGCCAAAATCTTAAATGTAAAAAGATAAATCAAATGCCATTTACTGGAATTCTGATTATTTCCCTTAAATGAGTAACCAAGAGCTAATTTCTCATATGATAATAATTTTGCCTATTAATCAGAAAGAATTAATTGTGTTCTATATAGGCCAATTTAGCTGAGTTAAAGGAAAAAAAAATACTTTAGAGTCAGAAAGGACCTTAAGAGAATATAAAATTTAATCGTTTCTTTTTAGGGGACCAGAGAGGATGCAAGTCATGCCTGACAGTTCACAGCAGGTTAAGTACACAGGGAGGACTGTGACCTGTGACTGTCTGTGTTCACCCAGGTGTGTCAGTTCTCTGACCTTTATGACTATTACCTGCAAGGCTCTCTGCCATTATTTATACAGCAATCTCCCAAGGCTGAGATTTTATCCTTAGAACTAGGAGAAAAGTAGAAAAATCCTGCCACGTGATAGCATCAGCACACAAGGGACCCCTTTGTTTACATAAAATGTGAAAGCCAGCTTGCTGTTTGAATGAATTCACCTGCTGGCCTAGGAGGCCTTGTTTTTGAAGAAATTTTTGTGATCTTTACATGCTGTGAAAGTCTAAATGGACAGACACAGACCCTGAATCCACAGGAAGGCCCTGTGGGAGTAGAACACGGGAGCCGTGTTGATTAGCCAGTGCATAGCTGCAGTAGGACAGCCTGTGTGGTGACGCAACACAGCTCTCCTCGCCTGGCATGGGCCTGGCATGCCCCAGGGCATGAAGCAGAACCCCCACCCTGCAGAGCCGGCTGCAATGCTGCGGCCAGGTCAGGTTCAGAACTGAGCCTCCTTGAGACCACAGGCCACAGCTCCTTCCACCCAGTCATTTGGGAATTATCAAGATACAAATCATGACCAGCCTTCCGGGCTTGTCTGACCTTCAACATAATAATTCAACTAATGGATTAATTTTAGAATATGCTGCAAATGATCAAGCTCATGTTTTCATTAACATTTTTAAAAATAGAGACTAATTTACTTCAAATACTGTTCTGTAATATTCATATTCCAATACTCCATCAGGAGTTCTTGGTTATCATACTTTAAAGCTCATGTTGAAAGAGCTTGTTGCTCTTTTCATCTGTTGCTCAATAAATGCATTGCAGCTGGACAGAAAGACAGATCTGTTTTCTGTCTGACTCATTGTTGCTAACAGTTGTCAGGGATGCAGAAACCTTTTCAGCTGATTGATGTGTTCCAGCTGTGCAACTTTGGAAATCATATTTCCACTGAAAAAAGGGTCGCTGATTTTTTTTCTAATGCTTCTTCCATAAAAAAACAGATAGTTTGTTGTCATGGGATGCCAATTTTCAATTCTTCAAAAGGATGTAAAATTGATGATAAATCATTCTTTTGCAAACAACTGAGTTGCATTGAAAGGAGCTTCAGACTCTCAAAATAATTGCCAGATTTTGTGCAGAACCTTACATGGTGGCTCCAAACAGAGCACAGATACTTTACTCATTAGAAGCAATAGCTTCTTCTGCTGCTGTTTCTGCTTCTCCTTCTCCTGCTACAACTACTACTTCTACTACTACTTGGTTTTACTTTTACAGTTTTATTGAGGTATAATTTATATACCTCAATAAAGTACAGTTTATTCATTTAAAGTATACAGTTCAATGTTTTTAAAGTATATTTAAAAGAGTTGTGCAGTTATAACCACAATTGGTTTTAGAATCTTTTTATTACCACAAAAGGAAATGTTGCTCCTCTTAGCTCCCAACCCCTTCAGTCTCCCACTCACCCCAGCCATAGGCAATGACTAATGTACCTTCTGTCTCTATAGACTTCCCTACTTGGGGCATTTCCTATAAAGGGAATCACACATGATGCAGTCCCTTGTGACTGGCTTCCTTCACTTAATGTGATGTTTTCAAGGTTCATCTCTGTCTTCACTTGTAACAGTACTTGAGTTCTCTTAATAATGTTTACTATTCCATTGTATAGATGTGCCACAATTTGTTCATCTGTTTATCTATTGTTGGACATTTGAATTGATTCCATTTTTGGCTACTATGAATAATGCTGTTACGAACATGTGTGTACAAGTCTTTGTGTGGACATGTTTTCATTTCTTTTTGGTATATACCTTGAAGTGGAGTTGTTGTGTCACATAGTAAATAGGTTTCACCTTTTAAGAAACTGCAAGACTGCTTTTCAAAGTTGCTACACCATTTTATATTTCCACCACCAGTATATACATGTTCCATTTTTTCACATTCTTTCCAATGCTTGTTGTTACCTGTCTTTTTTGCTTGTGGTCATCCTCATGGGTATGTAGTGGTTAAATCTCCTTAAAGCTATTTTTAAAGTATCTGAGTAGTGTCTCTAAGCTCAGATGGATTCTGTGTCAGGGGGAAAGTAAAGGAGGTAGCCCCAGCCTGACATGTTTCCAAGCATGAGCAGCAGGGGTACGGTGACTTGGGTCACTGCTCTGTCCTTAGTGCTGGCAAAAGGACTGGCACATAATAGACATTCATAGAACGTATGGATAAAGGAGTTCATGGAGAGGTTACTATGTGCTGGCATTGGTATGGATGCAGAGGTGCACAAAATATGGCCCTGCTCTCAAAAAGTTGACCTTTTTGAGGGAAAGAGAATGGCCTTTATTCCTGAAAGGAAGCTACTGACGGAGAAAGGTACATGTTAGGGGACAATGTACTCATTTCTAAGCTACTAAAGTGCAGATGGTCAAAACCTGACCTCCTTTGGTCTTAGCCTGATTTGTAGAGGGCTTCCAGGACATGGTAAGGAAAAAAAAATACCGGACACTCAAACTGCAACAAGGAAGTTAGCTTTTCACATACTAGCTGAAATCTTCTCAGTCAGTACAGTACCATTCCCTCTCTCTCTCTCCCCACCCCTTTCTCTCTGTGTGTATGCGTGTGTGTGTGTGTGTGTGTGTGTGTGTGTGCGTGCTCGCGCGTGCGCGCGCGCGCATGCCTGTGGGTTCAAAATCTAAAATGACTCATTTCCTTAAGTTCAGGTTACTAGTGATTTGCCATTTTGCCCATTTGCTTTCTACCTTTATTCCATCTTCGTTCCCTCCACCCCCCTTTTATCTATCATCTATCTATCTATCTATCTATCTATCTATCTATCTATCTATCTATCTATCATCTCTTTATCTATCACCCTCATCACCTTTCCAATACAATCGCATTTTACCAGCTATTAGGTATATAAATTTCTGCAGATTTAACACATAATAACCAATCTAAGGAAATTGTCTGACATTTACTTAATTATCTTGGTATTAAGATTTATTTTCATTTTTGTTATAAATAATACTAAAAAGGAAACTCTTCATGACTTTTCCAAGTTTGGATAAAAAAAAAAGATATTAGTGCAAGTGGATTCCTAATCTTTAGGCTTTCCCTTCATGGTGATTCATGAACCCAGGCCTCTTCAATCTGTGCCTGCCCATCCCCTAGACCCTCTGAATCTGCTTCCAGCCAGCAGAAGGGGCAATAGCATGGAAGGCATTTGCTTACTAACCACATAGCCCAGGAGTGGTACCCATCCTTTCTTTTTCCATTCATTGGTGATGTTTGCCACATGGCCCCACTTAAATGCAAAAGTTCTGGCAATGTAGTCCCTAGCTGGGCAGACACTTCCCAGGAACAACTGTTTATTTTCAAAGGAGGACCATGAATTTTGGGTGTGCAGTTAGTTTTCTCTGTCATTATAGATTTTTAGCTGGTCACTCTTCATTTTGATGACTTGGTAGATTTTGCACCGTAGTCCCCATCCTACATCCATTAAAATATTTTCATTTTCTTTCTTTCTTATTATGGAGGAAGGTATACATTTGGTCTTAGCCATTCAATTCCAATAATCCATTCATGAGGTTTGTTATTATATGTAGAACCAATATGGTTACTACTACAGCTTTATTTTTCTTGAACGAATTTTACCTGTTTTTGTTTTCATGCTTATATCACCCTGGTTAGTTATTTTGACACCTGTTACTATGGAGTGATTGGTTGATACTTTATCAATGATGATACATGGGAAATAGCAGAGAGACATTGGCTCAGTCTATTTTGAAAAGAATAAAAGAGAGCCAATAACCAAAGAAATTGGTTTTCCTCCATGGAGACTGCAGAACTGCAAAAATATCTCGGCTTAACTATAGAGTCTTATTCAGAATAAAAAATAACTGTATTATCTGGAAATATTTTATCTCATTTTTCCTTTTTTCTGAGCTACTTATTTTGTATATATCTGCTTTTGCTATTAAAAATGGTTATAAATAAGATGTCACTCTAGATAAATTCATTTTGGGCTTCATTTTCATTCTCTAAGACTTAAACTTTGATTTAAAATACTTGCTTCCACTTTCTCCACCTAACTCCCCTACACCCTCTCAAATATCTAAAAGCATCTATGAAATAAAACAAATGTCTTAAATATAAATATTACTGCTATGATGCAGTTAGAGAAAGAGCAAAAGCTTTTCTCAATTCTCATTTTTCTTTTACAGAATTAATGAGGTATAATAGAAACTAATGAAGAACATGAAATTTTGATGTTGGCTATAGATAATTGGGATATATCCTAAGTGATGGACCAAGTAAACTTCACAATGTTAGGAAGGGAAATTGAGGAGAAAGAGTAAGGAAATTGTGCAAAATTCATTTATTCATTCACTTCATTAATTCAACAAATATTGAATTACCTATCATGTGTCCAATGCTGTTCTACCTGGACAGTCTAGCTTGATGTGTGTAGGAATATAGATGCCTCTAGATTCATTAGATAATAAAAAAGACAAATATTCTGCCTTTGGGAGGCTCATATTTTAACTGGGTTTGACAATAGAATAATAAGTAAATTATATAGTGTTTAAATTGTGATATGTCCTACCCTGCTTCAGGAAGATAATGTTATGTTATTAATAATTTGTTTTTCTATTGTAAATGTATCATCTCACAGTAAAAATTGGCATGGAGTAAGGAGCTGACATTTTAAATAAGGTGGACAGTTTAAGCCTCATTGATAATTTTCATTTAAGATCTGAAGGACAGGAGAGAGTAAGCCAGGCACCTATCTAAGGGTGGAGGTTTCCAGGAGAAAGGAACCACTTAAAGGCCTTGCGTTTGGGGTGTACCAATGATTTGAAGAATAGCAAGAAGTTCAATATGGTTGGATTGGAATTGGGGAGGAATGAGGGGAAATAGGATGAAATGAGAAAAGAAATCGGAGGTTTTGGATAGATCATGTAAAGTCTTATAGACCACTGCCCAATGTAAGGACTTCGACTTTATTTTTGAGAGAAATGGAGGCTTATCAAGGAGATATCAAGCAGAGGGGTAATGTGATAGAATTACATTTTTGCAGAATTTCCAGAGTGTTGTGCTAAACACTCTTTTTCTGAAAGAAAAAGAGAAGTCAAAGATTCTTGTATTTTTACCAAAATATTTGCTGACCCTTTCTTTCTTTCTTTTTTTTTCTTTACAAATAGTTGATTGTCAAATTAGTTTCCACATAAAACCCAATGCTCATCCCCACAAGTGCCCTCCTCCATGCCCATCCCCCCTCCCCCCCATCCATCAGTCCTCAGTTTTTGTCAGCATTCAAGAGTCTCTCATGGTTTGCCTCTCTCCCTTTCCCCCACCATTTCCCCCCNGGCTCTTCCAGAGGCCCGAGCCCGCCGGGAGGACAATGGCGGCAGGTGCACTGCTACTCTGAAGTCCAGCCTCCAGGAGCCAGCACAAAGAAGCAGTTTGCGTGCTCAGCCCCGCCGGGACCAGTTGGCGCGAGGGGACTTGGCGAGCAGGTATTTGACGTGCAGGGTGTTTCTATGCCCTGAACGGAGGTTTTTCTGTTTTGGACTCTCTCTTTTTCCCCTGTCACTCCCCATAGAGGGTAGAGGGGGATCGCCTCCAACCTTGGAGTCTCCGATCCCGGCCTGATTTTATCTTCCCCAGTTCGCACTCATGTTAGAAGGCTCTCTCAGTGGATTCTACGTCCTTTTCCTCCAATCTCTCAGGTTTTGTAAGGTTTCCAATGGCTTCAGATCTTTTCCGTGTGATGTTGGGCGCGAGTGCAAGTACGGAGCTCCTTACTTCTTCACCATCTTGCCCCTCCCCCTTTTCTGACCCTTTCTATTGGACCCATCCCCCTGGAAGAATTAACCTTACACCCTACTAAGCATCAGGGTAGTGGTATACTCTTTCTACCCGAATCTTTTTTTTAAAGTTTTACTTATTTATTTTAAGAGAGTTAGGGCATGTATGGGGGGTGGGTGGCAGAGAGAGACAGAGAATCCCAAGCAGGCATAGGCTGTCAGCCAGAGCCTGATACAGGGCTCAATTTCTCGAACTGTGAGATCATGACCTAAGCCTAAATCAAGAATTGGACACTTAACAGACTGAACCACCCAGCTGACCCTCTATCAGAATCTTTAAATGTCATCATGTGGGGGACCTCTTCTGTCCTTTGCCAGGAGAAAGTCAACGTTCAAGTTGGATCCAGAGAAGGAAAGGAGATATGAAATGGAACCATAGCCCACTCTCTGCTAATATGTTACTTGAGCAAGTAATAAGCACTGTTTTGTAAGCTGCTGAGCTTTGGGGGATTTTTGTTGTTGTTGTTCTTACAGTAATATAACAGTGAAAGCTCATGGATACAGACATCTTCAATAATTTTGTCTGGAGCAACTGAAAGGATAGAATTTCCATTGCTGGTGATGGAAGAACATGAGAGGACCAGGCTTTAAAAGGGGACACTAAGAGTTTAGTTTTGAACATGTTAATTTCCAGGTGTGTTTCATGACATCCAGGTTAGTATTTTGAGTAAGCAATTGAATATAAGATGCTAAAGTTCAGAGGAGAGCGCCAAGCTAAACATAAACATTTGGCAGTCATCAGCACAGAGTTGGTAGTTCGTAAGGCCACAGGATTTATTGAGATCATCAGGGGAGTGACCATAGAGAGAAGGGGAGGATGCCAAAAGAGGCCATTACTGACCTCATTGAGAGTGTTTTTCCTTAGTAGGGGAGCCTCATTACACTGAGGTTAAGATGAAATATAAGAAAGGCATTGGCTATGGCTCGCATAGTAAATTCTTTTGGGTTTTTCTCTAAGGGGGAGCCAAGAAGTGTGACAAAAACATCAGGGCAGATGCTATTCTTGACATTTGAGCACAACACTTTTATTTTTCGTGGGCTTTCATACTTTTATTAATTTTCAAGAGTGGAAAGGAGCCAGCATTTACTTTATATTTAAAATATGCTGTACATGGTACTAAGCACATTCCCACATTCATTTACTCCTCACAACCACATTGTGAAGTAACTGTGATTACTTTTCAGGGCCTCTGAGAGGTGAATTGACTTAATTAGTGTCATATACTAGTATGGGACAGAGCTGAGATTCAGTCCTTCATCTCACTTTTGACAAAAGGCCCTTGCTCTTTTCTCTGTGGTAATTAATTGCCTTCCAAAAAAGTTAAAATGTTCTCTGAGGAGCAAAATTCATGAGCATTTTCTATATTGCTTCTCAACTAGCAAAGTATAGTATGAGATAAAATTGACAACAGCAGGTGAGTTTGTGTTCCTCACACCATTGTTCAGTGTTTGCCATTGAGCTATGTTTTGCTACAATGACTGTAAATTAAAATTTCTTACTCAACCTGAAATGTGATTTTAAACTTACCACTGGTGCTATCTAAAAAGTTCCAAATCCACAAATGTCAGGTGAAAATGAAATGTCTTTCCTTTGTTCAGGGCCAGGCATCCAGTTATTAAACTAACAGATTGCTTTAAAGTTTGGTAGAAAATCCATAAACTCATAATGATTCATAAAGCTTAAAAGTTGAGACCTAGTGCAAAAGCCACTTCTGCTTCTGCTGGTTTGTCTAATTCCCAACACCCATGATAGATGGATAGACCAAGAAGTGACAGCGGGGTTCTCACATTATTACCTTATGTGATAACAATCTTTTAAAAAATCAATGGATTATGTAGATGGAGGCCTAAACACTCATCATGTGTTGTGTTACTTAAGAAGATTTAACAATAGCCTGTTTTTGTTGAAATGTAAAGGAATATATAAAGATATAAATTAGTACATTTTTGAAAGCTACAGTCACTTCTGCTGTTTCAGTATAAACAAGGAATTCTCATGACTCTTGGCAGTTAGTGTATGGAGAAGCTGTGCAGGGTTTGTTAAAGTGGTGTGGCTTATTGTAGAGACTGAATTTGCAATGTGTATGTTTATATAAAAGTTGGCAAGTTATCAGAAAACATGAGGATTTACTTACGGTTCTCCACATCCTAAAATTAAGTGATATACTAAGCTACCAAAAGGGAGACAAAATGAACCTTACATTTGTAGTGAACTGTGCTGGCTAATTGGATCTGTGCATCCAGCCTCCCAATCCTCCCTCTGGGAAATATTCTGGCGGCAGAGATGACCATGTCACTCAAGTAAAGCCAATCAAAAGCGTTTGGGAAGGTCTTTGGTATAATATTGATTTTTTTTTTTTAATTTGGGAGAGAGAGAGACAGGCAGACAGCTCACATGAGCAGGAGAGGTGGACAGAGAGAGAGAGAATCTTAAGCAGGCTTGATCCATTGACCCTGGTATCATGACCTCAGTCAAAATCAAGAGCTGAATGAAAGCTTGGGACACCTGGGTGGCTCAGTTGGTTAAGGATCCGCCTTTGGCTCAGGTCATGATCTCATGGTTCATGGGTTCGAGCCCTGTGTGAGGCTATGTGCTGACAGCCAGCTCAGAGCCTGGAGCCTGTTTTGGGTTCTGTATCTCCCTCTCTTTCTGAGTCTCCCCTGCTGACACTGTCTCTCTCTCCCTCTCTCAAAAATAAATAAAACATTTAAAAAAAAAAGAGTTGAAGCCTCAACCCACTGAGCCACCCAGGTGCCCCATAGATCACATTGATTTTTGATGGCCAGAAAAAAACCGCATTCTTTCTTTCTGGTAGTGTTGCCAAACTGTCATCTGTGTTTCTGCCATATAGGAAAATGTCTGCAGGAGGAGGTAATGAGATTGGTCACCATGTAAAAATAAACTGAGATGAGATGAGGTAAGAGAGAGATTTTGAGTTCAGTCCTCAGTTCTGATTCCTGAGGTCCAGGTTTCTCAAGCTCTTTCTTAAAATTTGTAAGCATTAACTTCAAAACTTGCCATCCTATATAGTCCACCAGTTTTCATACTTCAGCTATGATCCAGTAAAAATATCAACGCCCAAATTGCTACAATAAAGAAAGAAATTTGTTTTAGTTTGGTATCTTGGTGGGCTCAGGCTGCTGTAACAGAGTACCATAGACTAGGTGGCTTAAACAAAGGAATTATTTCTCACAGTCCTGAAGGCTGGAAAGCCCAAGATCAAAGCGCCAACAAGGTTGGTGTCTGGTGAGATCTCTCTCCAGGGGTTGCAACTGGCCACCCTCTTGTTGTGTCCTCACGTGACAGAGAGAGAGATTTGTCTCTCCCATAAAGAGAAAAAACCCATGATAGGCAGGATTCCAATATCATAATCTCATCTAAACCTAATTGTTTCCCAAAGGCTTCACCTCCAAATATCATCACAATGAAAGTTAAGGCTTCAACATATGAACTGGAGGGGGGGACACAAACACTAATCCTTAATATTTGGGAACATATTTTATAGTAACATAGAGGAAGGCAGGAAGAGAGGGGAAGAAAGGAATGAATGAGCAAAGAGAAAAAGGAAGTAAAAAGAAAAAATTTTTATTCCCCTCAGAAATCTTCCCTCCCAATTTATAGGTCAATAAGTTCTCTCTCTCTTTTTGTCTTACTTTATATATATACATATATTTTAAGTTTATTTTATTTATTTTTGAGAGAGAGGGAGAGAGAGAAAAAGAGAGAGGGTGAGGGTCAGAGAGAGAGAGAGAGAGAGAGGGAGGGAGAGAATCCCAAGAAAGCTCTGGACTGTCAGCAGAGACCCCAATGTGGGGCTTGGGCTCATGAACCCTGAGATCATGACCTGACCTGAATCCAAGAGTCGGGCATTTAACCAGCTGAACCACCCAGGTACTCCCTGTTTCACATATTTTAAGTTGGGCTTTTGCCACTTACAACTGGTTAATTCACTATACCTTTGACGGTGTTACAAAGATTATATCATTATAAGGAATTATATAGTTAAAGAATTAGGGATACATTTTTAATGAGAACTTCTCCAATTCAATTATTTAAGTAGTGTCCACATCTAGTGATTCCCTCTAATCAGGTGTCATAAACCCCAACTGTAATCTCTGCCTTTCTTTGGATAAACATGAAGAAGACATTATACGGTAAATTCCCAGGAAAGAGCTGATGAAAATTCAAAGTGAAATAAAAGGAAATATTAAAACATAAGCACAAAATTAAGATATGGGTCAGTATTGGTTCTAGGAAATGCTGACTAAAGATCAACATTATATATGTGTGGAAAGATATAAATTTCTAGGGACAATTCATTCTCTAACAAGTAAGGTTAGTTTTCATTCCATGCAGTACAGCCAAACTCTTTCTAATATGTTTCTTTCATTAATTATTTTTTCATGTTAATGTCCTACTCTGCCTCATGAAGAAGATGTTATTAATAATTTGTGATTATATTATAAATGCATCATCTCCAAGTTTGGGGTTTGATTAATGTTCTCTCCCCTTGGTTAAGATCCTGACAGCTGGTTTCTTGCTTAGGCAAAAGGAAAGTGAACTATGAATGAAGCAATGCAATTTTTAAAATGACTTATCTTTTTGGCTTTAGTCTGAGTTTAAAATGAGAAAAATTTGGAAGTGTTAGAATGTTTAGAACAAAATAAGCAATAGATGAAATCAAATTCCAAACAAAATTAAAATGTATAATCTACATTGATGGATGCAATTATAGAAAAAAAATTAAAGATTGTTCCTAGTTTGGAGAATGCTGATTTTTCAAAGTATTGCATTTTCCTCATCCTGTGAAATGTACTATTTTCTTACCATTTTTCTTCTTACTGAGATTAAGTTAGCTGTTCTTCGGTTGCAACTAAGTCCCAATGTGCCCTCTTCCACCCACTCCGGATGGAGAAAGGGGAGTGCTGGCCATCGCAAATGCTGCTCTTTTCCTTCCCATGGCTACAAAGTCTCAAATGTAGATTACATGCCTAGGCATCCTAAGGCTAGGATGGTATGGTGGGCAAAGAAAGAGTTTGTTTTTTTACTCAGCCAGGCTCTGAATTCCAGCTTTTTCTCTTACTAGTTATGTGAGCTTTGCAAATTGCTTAACTTCTCTGAACCTCTGTGACCAGTTTACAAAACAGGGTTGACAACATTTTCTCTCCAAGCAACGCAGATGTAAACAGGTTTCATGATGTTCAATGTACAAGATGACTTCTTTATTTTGTAAACTGAATCCATCTCTGAGATCCACTTTCTAATGTCTCTAAAAACTAAGTGTTCATCAATGAGGGTAGAGGCCATGGGCTATCAATCCCTTCTCATCACTACTGGAGTTTATGTAGGTGGGTGGCTCTAATCATAGTACAGATCATGCCTTTATGTCAGGGTGGGCATAGGGGCCCTTCTTAATGCTCCCAGGGATCCTGGCAGCACCCACTCCAGAGGCTATGCCCTTCTCTAGGACTTGCCACTCTCCCATTCCTGCCCTCCAAAGTCTTGAGGGAGCCACGTTAAAAGATTAGGCTCCTTTTCCTTCAGCCCCTGAATATCATAGCCTTCTTCCTATCTACCCAGGTTAGTCTTTATAAGGGCCTTTAAGAAAAGAAAAGGCCCAGTAATTCTTCACAGGGGGTGAGAAAAACATATATTCCTAAGACTCCATCTGGTTCTTTTATTTGTGATTGCAGCAGAGGGGAAAAGGTAGCTAAATTACAAACAGGTCATTCACTCATTTTAACTTTAAGGAAAATTCCTCTGTTGTGGAAGCTACAAAAATTTCCATGCTTTTCCAGCTACAATCTAGTAAGAGTTGCTTAAATCATACTTTGGTTTAGGAAGAGATTTTGTATTAAGATGGAAAGAAAGGGAGTGAGAGACGGAAGGAAAAAGAGAGACAAAGAGGAAGAACAGAAGGGAAAGAAGAAAAGGATACAATTTCTATTCCCCTTAGAAATGTTCCATAACGTAAGGAAAATTAGATCCTAAAAGTAAGTGAATCTTGTAAGCATGTGGAGAAATCAGAATCCTCACACTTTAGTGGGAATTTAAACTGGTACAACTGCTGTGAAACACAGTTTGGCACTTCCTCGAAGTGTTAAACGTAGTCCGCACATAATCTGGCAATTCCTCTTCTAGATGTACTCCAGAGAGAAATGGAATCATATCTCTACACAGAATGTACATAAATATTCTTGGCAAATTTATTCATAATAGCTGAAAAGTGGAAACAAATAAATGTCTGCTAGCTGAAGAATGGGCAAACAAATGTGGTATGACCATGCAATGAAATATTATTCACCCATAAAAAGGAACCAAGTATAGATACATGCTACAACATGGATGAACCTTGAAAAGATTGTGCTAAGTGAGAGAAGCCATAGCTTTTTAGCTAAATGTTATATGATTCCATTTATATGAAATGTCCAGAATGGGCAAATCTGTAGAGTCAGAGAGTGGATTATTGGTTACCTAGGGCTGAGGGGATGGAGGGAAGAAGTGACTATTGATGGATATGAGGTTTCTTGTTAGATATATTAAAATTGGATAAAGTGTGCTGGAATTAAACAGTGGTGATGTTTTTATACTTCTTGTGAATATACTAAAAACCATTGATTGTACTCTTTAAAATGCTGAATTTTATGGTATGTGAATTATAGCGTAGTAAAAAAACAACAACAAAACAACAAACTACTAGAATAGAATGAGCATCATTTCTGGAGCTCCCACTAAATTTACAGATGCCACATTCAGTGGAGACCTAAGCCAGTAACAATGATTGGTTACCAAACTTCTTGTTCTGATCTGATTCTCATAATAAAAGGACAGGGTTGTGTTTTGTTATCTCCATTTTAGGCATGAGAAATGGAGGTGGCTCAGAGTGGGTAAGTGACTTCCTTAGGGTTTCGTGGCTGGGGCCAAACTCTGGTGCTGAGATGAAGGAATCATCTTGGGGAACACAGGTCTTTGAATTCCACCCAGGGTTCTCACTGCTCCCTGTTGCCCTGGCCCTGAGCTCAGTAGGATCTCAGTCACCATTGGGATTGCTTTATTTGTGAATGCAACTTCTATGATCAGGGTCACTTGGGGTTATAGGAGAGAAAATCATGGGAAATAAGAAGGAGACCACTCATACTGAGCTATACCAAATCCATTCCTTAACTATTTTGTTGGACTGGGGAAAGGTAAGTGGGTTTGGGACAAAAGTGGAAGGGCATGAAAGAACACAGTTCTGGGGTGCTTTCTCTGAAATTGGGTGAAGGATTGGAAAACAAAAGCTTCTCAAAATAGAACCAGAAAGCTGCTTATGGACCCCTTCACCACCTTATGTGTAGAGACCATCTGCCTTTCAGGGTCATCCCTCTGCACATTCCCAAGCCCACCTGCCTGCCAGAATTTCTGCTTTCAAAAATGATCTGGAGTAGAAATTTCAAGTTACCTTGTTATTAGCTATTTGAAAGTGAAATGCTGAGCAGACTCATTGTCATGATGGATTTGCTAGCCAAGGAGAAATGACCATCGAGGTTTTGTTTAAGGGAATGTTGAGGCAACATAACGCCTGCCAAAACTGCCTTTCTCTAATGAAAAGCAATATATGCTTCTGGATAGGTCTGAAGACTGCAAATTATTCCCTTTCCTTTGAGGTGCTTGACAAGTTGAAATATTCTTGGTTTGCTGCATGTTAATAAAGTGCATTAGTTGGGTGATGGGTCTCTAAGTAATGAAGGATAATTTGAACTATGAGAAAAGCCTCAGAGATGGAAACAAACTTGTACCAATGGGACACTAATGAGATGGAGGCGAGTATATCTGAGGTCAGGAAAGCTAAAGTCAGGCTTATCCAGTATTTTATTTTTGTACTCTCAAATACCTAATAATGGTGCCTCACTTTGCATTTCTATAATAACAATCAGCTTCCGATATTACCTGTTGTCTGTCTGCACAATGCTAAGATTTCTGAGACTTTCTCTAGGGGAGAAAACGGCTGACTAGAAAATGCCCATCAGACAAAAGTTCCATGGTGATAGCTTAGAAAAAAGGAAATATAAAATTTGATCTTTTTACCTTCATAAAAGTAAAACAAGATAGAGTAACACATGAGTCTTAACTCATTCATTCATTCATCATGCACTTATTGAACTATGCATCAGATGCTTTTCTAGGCATTGGAGATACAGTTAATAGGACAGAATAAAACTCTGCCCTCAAGATCTTACAGTTTCCAAGCTACATTAAATTTTTAAAAAATTTTTTTCTTAGTTTATTGTCAAGTTGGTTCCCATATATCACCCAGTGCTCATCCCAACGAGTTCCCCCCTCCATGCCCATCACCCCCCTTTCCCTCTCCCCCACCCCATCAGCCTTCAGTTTGTTCTCAGTATTCAAGAGTCTCTCATGGTTTCCCTCCCTTGCTCTTCCCAACTATTTTTCCTCTACAGTAACTTTTTTTTTTTTTGCAGTATAATTAACACACAATGTTATATAAGCTTCAGGTGTACAACATATTGATTTGACAATTCTGTACATTATTCAATGCTCAGCACAAGGGTAGTCAATCATACAACATTAGTAAAATATTATTGATTATATTCTCTATGTGGTACTTTACCTGTGTGTGACTTACTTATTTTATAACTGGAAGTTTGTACCTCTTAATCCCTTTTATTTCTCCCATCCTCCTACCAACTTCCCTTCTGGAAATCACGATTGTTTTCTGTATTTAATGTTTTGCTTGTTTGTTTGTTCTTTAGATGCTGTGTATAAGTGAAATCATATGGTATTTGTCTTCTTTGTCTGATTTATTTCACTTAGCATAATACCCTCTAGATCCATCTATATTGTTACAAATGCTAAGATCTCATTCTTTTTTATGGCTGCACACACACATACATGCACACGCACGCACACACACACAGACACACAATCTTCTTTATCCATTCATCTATTAGTGGACACGTAGATTACTTCCACATCTTATCTATTGTAAGTAATGATTCCATAAACATAAGGGTGCATATATCTTTTCAAATTAGTATTTTTTGCTTTTGGGGGGTGAATTCCTAGTAGTGGAATTACTGAATCATAGAATATTTCTATTTTTATTATTTTTTGAGTAACCTCAATACTCTTTTCCACAGTGGCTATGTCTATATACAACAGTACATGTGGGTTCCCTTTTCTCCATATCTTTGCCAAAAGTTAGTTATTCTTACGTATTTGATGCTAGCCATTCTGACTGGTGTAAGGTGATTACACTATTATAATTTCTCATTGTGCTTTTGATTTGAATCTCCCTGATGATTAGTGATATTGATGTCTGTTTCATGTGTCTGTTTGGCATCTGTAGGTCTGCTTAGGAAAAAGGTCTATTCAAGCCCTTTACTTATTTTTTAGTTGGATTTTTTGTTTTT
This sequence comes from Crocuta crocuta, assembly GCF_008692635.1. Classification (NCBI taxonomy): domain Eukaryota; kingdom Metazoa; phylum Chordata; class Mammalia; order Carnivora; family Hyaenidae; genus Crocuta; species Crocuta crocuta. Next base: position 1,194,516 of record NW_027530975.1, read on the forward strand.
GTTGTTGAGTTGTTTAAGTTGTTTACATATTTTGAACATTACGTTCTTATTGGATATATCATTTGCAAATATCTTCACTCATTCACTAGGTTGCCTCTTTGTATTTTAATTTATGGTTTTATTTGCTGTGCAAAAGCTTTTTATTCTGGTATAGTCCTAATAGTCTATTTTTAGTTTTGATTCCTTGCCCAAGGAGACAGATCCATAAACATATTGCTAAGGGCAATGTACAGGAGATTACTGCCTTTGTTTTCTTGTAGAAGTTTCAGTTTCAGGTCTTACATTTAAGTCTTTAATGCATTTTGAGTTTACTTTTGTGTATGGTGTAAGAAAGTGGTCCAGTATCTTTCTTTTGCATGTAGCTTTCCCATTTTCACAGCACCATTTATTGAAAGACTGTCTCTCTCCATCGGGAGAAACCCAGTTTTTGCCCCTTTGTTATAGGCTAATTGACCGTGTAGGTATGTGGGGTTTTTTTCCTAGGCTTTCATCTTGTTCCATTGATATCTGTGCCTATTTTTGTGCCAGTATCATACTGTTTTCATTACTACAGTTTTCAAGTTGATCTTGAAATCTAAAACTAAATCTAAAACTGTGATACCTGTAGCTTTGTTCTTCTTTCTCAAGATTGTTTTCATTACTTGAGGTCCTTTTTGGTTCCATAAGAATTTTAGGATTATTTGTTCTACTGTGAAGAATGCTTTTGACATTTTGATAGGGATTGCATTGAATCTGTAGATTGCTTTGTGTAGTATGGACATTTTAATGATTTAAATTATTCTGATTCATAAGCATGGTATATAATTCCATTTGTTTGTATCATTTCAAATTTTTTTCAGAAATGTCTTATAGTTTTCAGAGTACAGGTCTTTCATCTCCTTGGTTAAATTTATTCCTAGGTATTTTATTCTTTTTGGTGCAATTATAAATAAGATTGTTTTCTTAATTTCTCTTTCTGTTACTTCATTATTAGTATATAGAAATGCAACAGATTTCTGTATGTTAATTTTGTATCCTGCAATTTTATTAAATTCATTTATTAGTTCTAATAGTATTTTTGTGGAGTCTTTATGGTTTTCTATATGGTATCATGTCATCTGCAAATAGTAATGGTTTTACTTTGCCCTTCCCAATGCCTTATTTCCCATTTATTTCTTTTTTCTTGACTGATTGCTGCAGCTAAGACTCCCAATTTTATTTTGAATAAAAGTGGTAAGTGTGGAAAGCCTTCTCTTGTTCCTCATCTTAAAGGAAAAGCTTTCAGATTTTCACCATTGAGTATGATGGCAGGCGTCCATTGTACAAATATGGCCTTTATTATGGTGAGGTATATTTCCCATAAACCCACTTTGTTAAGAGTTTTATCATTAATATATGTTGTGTTTTATCAAATGCATATTTTTCTCTTTAGATTATCATATGGTATTTATCCTTCTGGTTTTTAGTGTTATGTGTCACATTGATTGATTTGTGACTATTGAACCACTCCCTGGAATACATTCCACTTGGTTGTGGTGAATGGTTTTTAAATATATTGTTAAAGTTAGTTTGCTGATATTTTGTTGAAGATTTTTGCATCTAAGTTCATCAGAGATATTGGTCTGTAGTTTTCTTTTTTTTGCAGTGCCTTTATCTGCTTTTGGTATCAAAGTAATATTGGCCTCATAGAATACATTTGGAAGTTTTTCTTTCTTTTCTATATTTTGGAATAGTTTGAGAAGAATAGGTATTAACTCTTCTTTAAATGTTTGGTAGAATCCACCTATGAATCCATCTGGTTTTGAACTTTTTTGATCACTGATTCAGTATCATTACTGAATTGTTCTGTTCAAATTTTCTATTTCTTCCTGATTCTGTTTGGAGGATTCAGTTTTGTGTGTTTCTAGGAATTTATACATTTTCCAGGTTGTCCAATTTGTTGGCATATAATTTTTCATGATATTCTCTTATAATTCTTTGCATTTCTGTGGTGTTGGTTGTTATTTCTCTTCCTTCATATCTGATCTTATTATTTGAGTCCTCTCTCTTTTTTTTTCTTGATTAGTCTGGCTAGAGGTTTATCAATTTGTTTATCTTTTCAAACAACCAGATTTTGGTTTCATTGATTTTTTTTTTTTGTAGTTTCTATTTCATTTATTTCTTCTTTACTATTTACTATTTGCTTCCTTATATTAGCTTTGGGCTATGCTTGTTCTTCTTTTTCTAACTCCTTTAGATTTAAGATTAGGGTTTTTATTTGAGACTTTTCTTGTTTCTTGAGATAGGCCTGGATCGCTGCAAACTTTCCTGTTAAAACTGCTTTTGCTGTGTCCTAAAGATTTAGACTGCTATGTTTCCATATTCGTTTGTCTCTATGTGTTTATTTCTCTAGATTTCTTGGTTGACCCATTTATTGTTTAGTAGTATGTTATTTAACCTGGATGTGTTTGTGATTTTTCCAGATCTGTTTTTCTTATAATTGGTTTCTAGTTTCATATTGTTGTCAGAAAAAAATTCTTGACATGATTTCAATCTTCTTAATTTTACTGAGACTTGTTTTGTGACCTAACATCTGATCTATACTGGAGAATGTTCCTTGTGCACTTGAAAAGAAAGTATTTTGTTTTTGAATGGAATGTTTTGTATATTTCTGCTAGGTTCTTCTGGTCTAATGTATCATTAAAATCCACTGTTTCCTTGTTGATTTTCTTTCTGGATGATTTATCCATTATTGTAAGTGAGGTGTTAAAGTTCTCTACTATTATTGTATTACTACCTATGTCTCCTTTTATGCTTGTTAATATTTGCTTTATGGATTTAGGTGCTTCTATGTTGTGTATATAGATACTTATAATTGCTATATCATCTTGCCAGATTGATTTCTTTATCATTATGTAGTATGATTCTTTGTATCTTATTACAATTTCTCTTTTAAAGTCTATTTTGTCTAAGTATTGCTATCCAGTCTTTTTTTGTTTGTTTGCTTGTTTCCATTTGCATGGTATCTTTTTCCATTCCTTTACTTTCAGTCTACATGTATCTTTAGGTGTTAAGTGAATCTCTTTTAGGCAACATTTAGATGGGTCCTGTTTTTTCCTTTTTTTTCCTAATGAATTCAGTCAGTGTCTTTTGATTGGAGCATTTAGTCCATTTGCATTTAAAGTAATTATTGACAGCCATGAACTTATTGACATTTTGCTAATTGTTTACTAGTTGTTTCTGTAGTTTTTCTTTGTTCCTTCCTTCTTTTCTTGCTGTCTTCCCTTGTGGCTTAATGATTTTTTAAAATATTAGCTTATGTTCCTTTTTCTTTATTTTTTTTTATGTTTTGTGTTACAGGTTTTTGACTTGTGGTTACCATTGGGTTTATATATAATACCTTACATGTATAACTGTCAATGTTAATGGTTGATGGTTGCTTAAGTTCAAACACACTCTGAATGCAGTAAATTTTTATATCACTTCACATTTTATGTATATGATATCATATTTTATATAATTTTATTTTGTGCATCACTTAACTAATTTTTGAAGAAATAATTGATATTTTATAGAAATACAAAATAAATTTTGTAGAAATACTATTACTGCTTGTGTCTTTTAGCCTCCATACTGGCTTTATAAGTGTTTACATCTTCACTATATGTTTCTTTTTATCTGTGAAACTTTTACCTTTTATATTTTTCTTACTTATACTTATGACTTTTTCTTTCCACTTAATGAATTCCCTTTAACATTTCCTGTAATACTTGTTTACTGGTGATAAACTCCTTTAGCTTTCATTTGTTTGGAAATTTCTTCTCTCTCCTATTCTGAATAATAACCTTGCTGAATAAAATATTCTTGGTTGCATATTTTTTTTCCTTTCATCAAAGCTACATTTTAAGAAATAGCTTTTTATTAGAGTTGTTCCAAAATTGGGCCTATAACTGAGTTTGCAATTCAGTAGATTTTTGAAAAATAAGAATTTGGCTTTTATCAGAAAAATCTGGACAGAAGGAGAGATATCTATAAAGTGCTCTGGGAGAACCAAAAAAAGGATGGTTTGTGTAGACATACGGAATAAATGGAGCATTCTGGACAAAGACACAGAGGACTAGTATGTCAGTGAGAACTGCTAAGCAGGTCCTTCTGGCTGAAAAAAAATGGGTAGTGGGGATTCATGGGTGATATGGCTGGTAAGGTTAGAAATTCAGTTAAAGTAAATTATAAAACAAACAAACTCTCCTTTGATGCAAAGGACTAAAGTGATAATTTTGCCTCTTGTGGGTGGGGAATTTTCTATTAAAAACACATCTTCAGACATTACTGAAATTTACTTCCAATTTCACATTTATCTGTGCACATGTGGTTTTTGATTGGTACAAGTTGGCTAAGAAATAGGTTTGGCAGGAATGAACGTGCTATGATTATAGAAATCCATCACTATAATAAAGCAAATGAATCACGGTCACAGGGATATATATATATTTCAGTACAACATGTAGCTTTTATTGAATCTAATGGGAGTCCTCTGTGTTTCCTGGATTTTGATGTCTATGTCTTTTCCCAGGCAAGGAAAGTGTTCCATTAGGATTTGCTCACATAACCCTTCTATCCTTTTTTTTCTCTCTCTTCTTCTTCTGGGACCCTGATGATTATGATGGTTGTTCTTTTTTAATGAGTTAATGATTTCTCTAATTCTTAAATTGTCTTTTGCCTTAGTCTCCCTCTTTTTTTCTGCTTAATAATTCTCCATAAGTTTGTTCTCTATATTGCTGATTCGCTGCTCTGCCTCATCCATCCTTGTTGCCATGGTATCCATTTGAGATTGCAGCTCAGTTATAGCATTTTTTATTTCATCCTGACTAGATTTTACTTCTTCTATCTCCACAGAAAGGAATTCTAATCTTCTTTTGACCCCAGCTAATATTCTTATTATCGTGATTTTAAATTTTGGTTCAGCCATCTTGCTTGTATCTGTGTTGGTTAAGTCCCTGGCTGTCATTTCTTCCTGCTCTTTCTTTTGGGGTGAATTCCCTCATTTTGTCATTTTTAAGGGAGAAAAGAAATTAATTAGGTAAAAAAATTAAAATTAAAACATTAAACACACACACACACACACACACACACACTCAAATCAATGATGCTATATCCTAAGTGTGTTTTGGTCTGGGTATTGAACGGAGCTTGATAGATTAGAGGAAAAGGGGGAAAAACAATAAAAAGGAAAACATTTGAAAATTTAAAAAAATGAATACAATGAAATAGAATAAAATGAAATGTTGGAAGTAAAGTAGAATTTGAAAATTTTACAAAAAAATAAAAAAATATAGTATAAAAGTTTAAAGAAAAATATTTTAATTAAAAATTGAGAATGAAAATAAGTTATTTTTATCTTTCTCTATTTAAGAAAAAGAAAAGAAACAAAAAAGAAAATTGAATAGATGGACCAATGAACAGACTGAAATACGATTGAAATTACATCATTTTCCCTTAGAAGTCAAACTATGAAGCAATTTATGGTCCACAAACTATGCAAGCAGAGAGACTTGTGGTGTTCCTGAAGAGGGAGGTTGGCCCAGGTGGGAGGGGTTTAGTGTATTGCTTGGTTTTCCACTAGATAGTGCTGCTTAGCTTACTGGGGTGGATTGTTGTGGTGCTTGTAGGTGTGTATGCACAAGCACGGGAGGGATGAAAATGGCGTCACCCAGCTACCCAGTCTCTAGTATCAGAACTCTGTTCTCCCTGATCAGCAACTGTGCACCAGTCCTTTGTCTCCAGCTTCTATCCACTTCCCACTTTTACACTGTCTGACCAAGTTGTCAGGTTGCCAGGCGGCACCTACCTCCTGAGTTTTATCTCAGATGTGGCTGTTTTTCCTGACCCATTACTTCTGGGGAACTGCGACTTTGACCCTTTCTACCCCTCTCTGGGAGGGTCTCACTGAGTAATAGCCAGGTACTGGCCACACCCAGGAACATTCGTGGGGCTTTGCTGCTGCTGATGCCCAGAAGACTGGCTGGGTGCCAGTCCATCCCAGAAAAAGTTCACGTGATCGTGTAGCAGTGGTGTTTCAGTGATTATGGAAAATCACACATTTGACACCAGGCTTCACCCTTGACGACTTTGTTTCAGCACCCATGAATGTGGTTGTTCTCTGGGTTCCACTGGGAACTCTGCCTGTGGAGGTGGGGGGTTGCACCGCCTCTACCAAATGTCCTCCCAGCAAGGGAACTGCCTCTCCCCTTGTGGCCTGAAGACCCGAACTTCACTCTGCTCCTGTGGATTCACCCTTCTCACCAGAGCAACCACCAGGTATTGAGCTGCACAGTTTCAGACTCTGCACTCCCCCTGCTTATAGAGTCTTAATGGAATTTATTTTAAGAATTTGTTTAATGTTTTATATTTATTTCTGAGAAAGACAGCATGAGCAGGAGAGGATCAGAGAGAGCGGAAGACACAGAATCTGAAGTAGGCTCCAGGCTCTGAGCTAGCTGTCAGCACAGAGCCCGACACAGGGCTCGAACCCACGAACTGTAAGATCATGACCTGAGCCGAAGTCGGACACAACTGACTGAGCCCCCCAGGCCCCCCAGAGTCCTAATAGAATTTAAACCCTCTCTTTTCTCCTTTCTCCCTTTTTAGTTCAGTCCCTGTGGCTATTTCCACTTTTCCACTTTCTCTTCAGCTGCTTTGCAGGAGTGGGAGGGTGGTTGCTTTTCCCATACTCTCCCTCTATCTCCATCCTCTCTCTGCAAGCAAAAACAGCTCCCTGCCCGCCACAGCTTTTCTCTTCCCCAGTTCACCTCTCCATGCCACATACCTGCTGAGTTCTGTGGTTCAGGTCGTGCAGATTGTTGTGTTAATCCTCAAGTCAGTTTTCTAGGTAAGCAGGATGGTTTAGTGTTGATCTGGCTATATTTCATGGAAGTGGGACACACAAAAAAAACTTCCATGCTGTTCTGCCTTCTTGACTCCTCCTCCAACATGTCGGTTTTATATTACAGTCTTTTACTTAAACAAAAGAGCCTTCAGTGCAGCTCAGGATAAGTAGAAATTACAAAGAAAATTAACATGAAGCACATGCTGAGGGTGTCTAGAGGTCTCATCTTTTAGCGTCTGTTGGTTATGGGAGGATCTACTCCTAATATTCTCTCATACCTCATCCTGAGTGTCAGAGAACAGCTATCCTTTTGGGCTTTTCTGATTTACCTATTTGCTTTTCTTCTGCTTTTGTTTACCTCTGAATGAGAAGGCTTGAGGCTCTTGTCTTTTGCATTCTAATCACACCTTTATTTATTAAATTAGTCTCCTTCTGGATTCATTTCTGTCTCTTGTGTTGTGATGAATCTCAGTCCACAAACTCAGCTTTGAATGAAATTTTAAACCAACATTAGTATTAACTCTGAGCTTATTGGCATGCATTCAGCGGGTAATTAAACTTTAGTCCCTGCTGGTGTGCTCCCCACGAGGAATTGTTCACTGACCCCGCCCACTCCCGTTCCCCACTGCGGCTTGCTGCCTACATTTGGAGAAATGGTAACTATTCTCTGCTAAGAGGCCCAGGGCACTGCCAGGAAAGAACTCCAATGCTCCCCCAAGCCAAAGCCTCTTTCTCTACTTTGCCTTCGTCATCTCTAGAAACAAGGAGAATTACCTTCCTCTTTCATACACTTGAGACTCTCGTTTACTTCGTTCCCCCTTAGTTATGTAACATATGCTGATATATGAGTTTAGGTTTTTGAAAACAATAACCAGGAAAGGAAAGGATGTTAGAGGACATTTTCACTTTCCTTTCTGCCATAAACCTCCTCTGGAAAGAGAGCACAGACATCCTGCTAGTTTGTGGTGGCTCCCCTTTCCCTAATCTGATCTCTCACAGCAGCAATGAAACAACTGGGGAGGGGACAACATGAAGCCACAAACCCTTGCTTCATTTTCAAAAGGCAGAAACAACTCAAATGCCTATCAATTAATGAGTAGATGAAGAACATATAGTATATCCATATAATGTGAATAGTATAGTCATCTATGGAAAGAAATGAAGTACTGACACATGCCACAGTGTAGATGATCCCTGAAACTCTTATACTAAGTGAAAGGAGCCAGTCACAAAAGATCTTCTGTTGTATGATTACATTTAAGTGAAATGTCCACATTAGGCTTGTCTGTTTGTTTTTAATATAATACATTGTCAAATTGGCTAACATACAGTGTGTAAAGTGTGCTCTTGGTTTTTGGGTAGATTCCCATGGTTCATCGCTTCTGTACAGCACCCAGTGCTTATCCCAACAACTGCCCTCCTCAATGCCCATCATCCATTTTCCCCTCTCCCTCACCCCCCATCAACCCACAGATTGTTCTTTGTATTTAAGAGTGTCTTATGGTTTAGGCTGATCTATTTAGATGGAAAGTAGGTTAATGGTTGCCTAGAACTGAGGGATTGACATGACTATTGGAAAGTAAGGGGTTTCTTTTGGGGATGACAAAATATTCTAAAAATGATTGTGGTAATTGTTTTATAACTCTTTAAATGTGCTAAAAATTATTAAACTGTATACTTTAAATAGGTAAATTATATAGTGTGTGAATTATATCTCAATAAAGCCGTCACCAAAAAAAGACATCAGACTGCAATTTGCTGACTCTTGCTCTGTGCAGTATCATCAAAGAAGTGAATAGTATCTTTTGGTCACATGTTTCATTAATATTAATGTATTTTTGTCAGGAATTCCTGATAACTGGATACTTTTCCAAGTAAATCACTTCCCTAGGATGCAAAGCAATCTTCTTTCCAAATATTTCTCAGAAAAAATTGGGCTGGTAACTTTATCCCTAGGCTCTTGAAAGAAAGGAGAGAGCGATCTTTCCAACCTACACTCATAGAGCTTACTCTGAATGCTGAAGAGCCAGCTTTAATCTGCTAAAGTGACTTTGATAATATCTAGGTCATGGATCTATGAATCTTGCAGTTGGAAAACATCCTAGAAACAGTCCAGCCCAGTGGTTTTCTAATGTGTTCAGTAGAATGTAGAGCTGCAAAACAGAGACCTCAGGGGCAACCATGAGAAGGAATTGGGGGTTCTAATTTGGGAAGAGCAGGCTCCTACCTCTGTTTGAATCAAAGCAGCTCTGATTACATATAATGTATACATTTGGGCTTCATGTCTGTGAAGTTTCATTCCCTAGTCTGTCTTGACTGAAAATCAAAATTGGTTTCACATGGTCTGTTGTTTCACATGGCCTCTCTGTCTCTCCCATTCTGTACTACCATTTGAACTAACTATGATTTTTCATTTGTTTCAGTTTGATTTCACCTATCATTTTGGATCACTTATCTCAGACTGTTGTTATTTTCCAATCCCAAATGGAAAGACCATGACCAAGTCTGTCTGACAGCTTGGTCTCACTAGGAATCCACACCCAGTCCTGGGGTTTCTGCTGGAGATGGCACTAAATAACTTCTTTGTTTTGTTCATACTTCAAACTATGGCTTGATGCTTATCTTTTTTCCCCCTTCTGTTTCATTTCTCTCCTGCTTTGCTCATCATCTGAGACCCAATTTCAAGTACTTTTCTTCTCTTTCTGCTTTATTTTCTAGATAAGTTCTCCCTTTCCCAACTAACATGTGGCCATCTCACAGTAGACTCCTTCTAAGCTTGACTCCCTTTCAACTTAACATCTATGAACTTCCCCAGTAAGGCATAAGCAACACCATCTGACCTTACCTGCTGGCCACAGATTCTGTTCAGTAACTCTAAATATAAGTTTACTTAACTGTCTGTGCAGGACTTTGTGTTTAATGTTGAAAGCAAGCCATTAATCTGCTAAGGTGTGTCTACCATTTCTCATCTTTGAGAACTCTTTAGTGATAATATCCAAAAATATCTTGACTTATAAGATAGCATATATACCTTTGTGAAAATAAAAAAATATCCTCTATTTCAATAAGACAAATGTATAGCCAGAGTTATATTGCAAGTTCCATATACTCGTTGGATTTGCATTGTATTTTATGCACACACACAAAGTTCAAATGAGTTTTTAAAATAAAAATGGAGTTGAATTAATCTTTACCCACTCTACTAATTCTTTTTAATTCTACAATTACAAAGAAGAAATTCTACAATTTCTTTATAATTCTCTGTGCCAATGAAAATGTGTTCATTAAGTGACTTTAATGCATTGTTGTTTTAAAGGACATTCATTGATTGCCTTAGCATCCTGATTATTGACTTTGTTAGCTTTACACAAAGTTAAATTTGGAAGAATCATAAATGTCAGGTCATTTACTTCCCTTATTTTACAGATGGGAAAAGGGACATTCAGATAGTGTAAAACCGAGCCAAGAGCACATAGCATTAAGCCCCTTGAGCTGGGACCAATACTTCTGTGTCTCAGTCAAGTCCCATATCTGGCCTGTGGATTGGCTATATCATAATCACCTAGGAAGCTGTTTAAAGACAGCAACAATAACCAAACAAACAAACAAATGGTCTGGCAAACTTAACAGTTTGAGTTAGAGTAGGTCTGGGTGAGGGAATCTGTACTTTAGAATATCTCCCTAGAGAACTCTGATATACTCTCAGTTTAGGAACAGTCATTTAGGAATGGTCTCTAGAGAAGTCCAAGCTCTAAAACTAGAGCTATCTAGAACTCAGTCCAAGTATTGGACACAAACTTAAGAAAGACATGGATTATATAGAAGTTCCTTGCTACAACTTTAATGAAAAGAGAAAAAGTATGGCCCTAAATCATTTTACCCAAATTCAGCCCAACTCCCTAAATTGGATGGCCAAGGTAAATGCTTGATTTATATGAATACTTAAAAAAAAATACAAAGGTATAGACTTAGTCTATCTGACATTTTGGCCAGACCTGTCCAAGAACTCAGTGTAGAAAACTGCACAGTAGGCTTGCAGAAGCATCAGTTTTACTTGCACTGCACACATTAGTGTCTGTTGTCCAGTAACAAACACAGTCAAGTTCTTTGAAGTTTGCCCTGCTTCCTGTGCCATGAGTTGTAGCTGCTGATTTATGTTCCTCTGTCTTTTTCCTTCACTTTTTCTTTATTTTGCAACTGGGTCAGCTAATGTTTAGAATGAGCAGATGTTTAGTAGTCTTTAGTATATTTTAATAGTCTCTAACTTTGAAGGTGATACTCTTGGCTTCATTATTTTTTCTTCATGGAAGTATTCATATGACAGATTATGAACAATTAGAATTGGTGTAGAATGATCACCTTTAATAGAGACTTAGAGTATAAAATTCACAGTGACTACCTATTATTCCTTCTGAAGAAAATGTCATATGCCTCAAGTTAAAATTAAGGTCATTTGAGTCTGATATGTATTGACACTCAAAAGAATGATGTTAATGAGAAAGGAAACTGATCCATTCATGACTCAAGGTACCAATTTCTATCCATTTCAAGTAAATCACCGTAGGGAGAAAGTGTAGCTATTTGGGACCACATTTAATCTGAAGGTTCTATAGAGGTCAATTTACATATTGTGCAGCTTTCACTGGGTATGAAATCAGATGCATCCTGGTTATTGGGTCATGCTATCAAAGGCCTTTAGTGACTTCCCCTTCCTCAGCTTTGCCTTATAGAGTAATGACTGTTTATTGGATTCTTAAAGTCCCTGGAGAAGAAACACACATTATTTTCTCTCCTATAAGCAGCTCTGTGGTCTTAAGTCTAGCTAAAGGTTTGTCAGTTTTGTTTATCTTTCAAAAAAAAACAGCTCTTAATTTTATTGATCTTTGTATTGTCTTTTTCATCTTTTTAAAATTTTGTCTCATGTGATCTTTGTTATTTCCATTTTTCTACTAATTTTGGCCTTTGTTTGTGTTTTACTAATGCTGAGGTATAAATTTAGGTGTTGTTTTTTGAGAACTTCACCTTTTTGTCCCCCAAGGAAGCTAGTTGACTTGGTTTGCTTAATTCCTGGTTCAGTGACTTTAAACCTACAACAATAACCTCTGGACCACGCTTGTACACTTAAGGGCTTTATATGTCATTATACCAATTAAAATTGTACAAAAACCCAGAGGGCCTTCTGTATGTAGACCTGAGAAGTATCAGCAATTCTTTTTTACACAGCATGTCCACAGAAAATCTCATAGCCAGCCATACTTTTATTTCCAATTAGCTGCCTTATAGCATGCCTTCTGTACCTGGGATCTGTAATTAGCTGTCATTCCTGTCATTACAAAGCCAATATTTTCAGTTATCTTGAATAAGAGAGTCATTGTGCTGGAATCCAATAATTTGTCAGATATTTTCTTCAGTGTGACAATTACTGGGGGAATAGCTACATTGAGTGCTTGCACATCCACTAAGAACTGCCTCTTTGTTTGCTACAGTCTTATGATTCTAATGAATGCAAGCCCTGCTTTCAGAGGTCAGTGTTTTGGGGGCCTGTGTCATGGATGGGAGTCTTAAAAATTGGGGCATATGTGTGTGGTCAAAACTCTTTGCTCCTCAGGGAGAAGGTAGAGGTTGAGGATTCTTGCCGCCCCCCCCCCCCACATTTGTATGGCACTGAGCCAGGGATGGGGTTTAAGAAAAGCATGTATCTCAGCCATTCTTACTCCTTTTCAATGTGAGTATTCTCTTATTTGCTGAGTAGGTAATACTCAGCTAATTTCTAGTTTTCTTTCAGAAATTAGTTCTCCATGTGTAGCAGTAAATTCAGTGTATCCATTGAGAGAGAGAAGTTTAGTGGCCTCCTATATTGTCATCTTGGTTAATTCACAAAATTCATTTGTGTGTCTTAATCTAAATATTCATTTATATGCTACAAGTCCTTTTATCCTGATTTCTGGGTAGATGTGATGAAGGCTACTCTGAAATTTATAAATAACATATGGCAAGCTTATTTCATTGTCCGTTTTTTAGGGGAAGGAGGACTTATTATATAGCACAGTTCATTTTTATGTGATTTATTGTATAATGATCTTTTAATTTAATTTTGCAAGTGATGGGTTAAATTGTGGTTGACATGGTTAACTTACTCCCACCCCTGTGGGTTGTGAGAGCCACTGCACAACTTGGCATATGACACCCATAGACACTCCCAGTTGGGAGAAATCATGTGCAGTGATATTACCTGCCCTACACCAGAAGAAAAGTGAGCCTTCCACATTTAAAGGGCTCTCTATTATTGCCTGTACCCAAGTCATGCATACACTCACAAGGTAAATGTGGGGATAAATCAAGGCATTTGGTTATGCTTTAAGCTCTTTGGTAACATTTGTAGAATTTTGGGCACTTTAGGCAAAGCAGCAAGCCCCATGGCCCACATATGCAATGGTTTCACAGTTTCCAGTGGAAGAGGAATTTGATGACAATAAAAAGGCAAAGATGCATATATGAATTGCTTGTAAGAGAGAAATTTTACCTTTAACAAAGAATTTTATATTTAGAAACACCTCCTTTCAATTTTGTAGAATTTACTATAAGTTAAAATGTGTATAATTTAAGACTCAGACATTCTACTTCTTATTCATACTCAAACACCAGGAGGCACTTGCAAAGATCCTCACTGCAACACTGTTCATAGCAGTTAAAAATGACATACATTTCTATTGTATGTCATAGAAGGATGATTATATAAATTGTGGCAAAGCAATACAATGCATCAAAGAAATGAAATAGATCTATATGTAACCATACAAAAATATCCTCAAGGTATACTGTTGAGTGTATAAAATAGCAAACTGTAAAACTGTATAACAACTATACAACAGTATCATAATCTACTTAAAGAAATGACACCATATATTTTACACATACATATATGTGTATGTTAAATCCATAGTAAAAGATAAGGAAAGATAAATGTCAAGTTGATAAAGTAGATACCTCTGGTAGTTGTGACTAGTGGTCAGTTTTAACTTTAGCCCTTTCCGGAATACAAACATTGTGATAGGCAGAATTCTAGGATGATTTCTGAGATCCCTATCCCCTACTGTATACATCTTGCACTCCTCCTGTTGGGTTCGCTTTGGGCCTCGGCTTGACCCTCAGGACAACCTGAGTGCTCTTATTATATTTGATGGCCCTTGAAATACTCTAAGACCTCTGTCATATCTCCTATGAACATTTTCATATGGTCTCCTTATTAGCCCTTTATGTAAAAGAACAAAATGAGACACTCCAAATCTTAAATCTATAGAGTTCTTACTCTCATTGGACAGATGACCCTAATTTGTAAGTTGAATATTAATTTCTCGGGGTCATCCCTCATTGGAGAGCCACATTTCCCAAGTGTTAGGGAAGCTAAACATCAAAGTCATTGTGTGGCTGAAAGATTGATGGTGAGGTACTTTTGGTGCTATCAGAATAGAAGAAAGCAAACTTCTCCAACATAAGTAAGAATAAAATGTTTCTGCTCTACTTAATGCATTTTACATTTTGACTGCTTATCCAGTGATGTTGTGGCCACAGCCACAACATGGAGAAGATTCAAAGTATCTCAGAAACCAAAGAAACTAGAAACTTCCATAATCTAATTTTTCCCCAATACTTTGATTTTTTTAAACCTCAGCTTTTACTTGAATACATCTAGTGACAGGGAACTCACTACTAAATGAGGCATCAAGGTCTATTTTTAAGTTCTTTTCTCACAGTTAGAAACATTTTTATATTGATTTGGAATCTGTGTTCTTTTAACTTTTTAAAATTTATGATACCAATTCTGTCCTCTGAATCTAAACATAGATCTGTCTAATCTGTCTTCCTTTCAGATAGTTAAAGCCAACTTTCACATCTCCTTGTCTCCTGTTCTCCAGCTAAATATCTCTGATTCCTTTCCACTTGATTAAAGGAGCCTAAGGTGATAGGAGGTCTTATTGTGTGTATGTGTGAATGTGTGTGTGTGTATGTGTGTATTTTCACATTGTCTCTTATAGACTTGTAATGAGCAAAGGATCCTGGTCCTTTACATTTTATCAGCAACAGATTAGCTCTGTGCTACTACTTCCATTTTATAGATGAGGAAACCAAGGGTGAGAGTAGGACCAAGGCTGAGAGTAGGAAGTTAGCAGGTGGCAGAGACAAGATTCAAACCCAGATACATTCCACTTTAGAGCCTATAATGTGCCATCTTTTCTCCATCTCCTTTAACATAGCAATGGTAAATGTCAAAGAGAATGGTTTGATATTGGTATCCTAAGTGTAGCATTTGTGATTGGTGAGTTTGCAATATCAGTTGGGCTTGGCATAGTCCAGGCTGTGTCATTGAGGTTTGCCATAGTGACTAATATCCCACCCACTAGAAAAGAATTTCAGGGGAGCCTGGGTGGCTCAGTCGGGTAAGCGTCTGACTTCGGCTCAGGTCATGATCTCATGGTTCATGGGTTTGAACCCTACATCGGGCTCTGTGCTGACAGCTAGCTCAGAGTCTGGAGCTTGTTTCAGATTCTGTGTCTCCCTCTTTGTCTGACCCTCCCCTGCTCACACTGTTTCTCTCTCTCAAAAATAAATTAAAAAAAAAACATTAAAAAAAGGAAAGAATTTCAGATCAAGAAGGACCCTTTATTTCAGTGCTTATTCTTCTGCTTCCTAAAGAAAAGGAATCAAGGGGGTTGGAAAGGGCAGAGGAAATAGTAGACTCAAGTCACCTTCCAATACAGAGAGAGTTTGTCTTTGGATCAAATACCAGCCCTACCATGTATTAGTTCTGAGACCTTGGGCCTTAGCATCTATATGACAAAAATGGCTTCCAAAGCATGAGGGAGTGTCCCCTAATGCAGATTTTCCCAACTTGCCTGATAAAATTGGTTAAAATGTGGATGTTTAGGTCCTTTCCCTGAAAATTTTTGATCAGGGGATCGAAGGTTGGACCCAGGAATGAAACTGACCAAGATATATCGTAGAGCCCACCTCACTGAGCCAGGAGCACCCCATTGAACGCAGAGTAATGAAATCTGATTGAGGAGTAGGTCTTGCTCATTGCAACTCACTCAGGTAGAGAGATAGTCATTACTGAAGGTGCTCAACACCCTCCTACCCTCAATTCTCAGGTAGGTGAACACGAGAAATATGTGAATAGGCTTTAAGATCAGCAATTGTTCCTGTCCAGATGGCATAAAATGAGGAATTTGAGACATGGATCACAATGGAGAAGAGAGCCTGAGTAGTGGCTGTGAACAGGACAAAGTGCTAACAAGCACTAAAGATAAACTTTTATCTTATGACCTTATCTAGGCCCTGAATGTTTAAAACAAGAAAAACAGAGTTTCTTATTGTTGGTAGGAAATTACAGTAATAAAAATAATTTCTAACATTCATTGAGCTTAATCATTGCTGATGTTGATTTCTATAAGAGAGAACATTTTCAACAGTCAGAATTAACTCCTTATCTCTCAGTTTTACCCATAATGCCTCCAATAGAAAATCTCCTTCTGTGCCAATGGAAAGAACTGACCTTTGTCTTGGTCTTCCAACATCAGCCTGGCCTTTAGTTTTCTGTACATGGTTTGATGTACTCTCTGGTTTGGTAACAAAGGCTTCAAGAAGGAATCTCTCCATTGAATGACCTATACATCATCTGCTCATTCTCAGAAAACAAAATATCACCAGCACAACAAAAAAGATCCAAATGTAATCATTCTATTTCCTAAGAGATGCAAAGGGAATAGCAGTTGGCAGTAGATCATGGTTTAGGGGAAAGAACTACTGAATTAGAAATAATTTGTCTGACCCATGGTTCTTGTTACCACCTCAAGAATGGGAATGGAAATAAATCAGAAAAATCCTAACACCCTTGGGATAATAAGTTTTGTCCTGAGTCTACCTTGCATTGGCACTGCTTTTGTATTTGCCTCCTGGAGATGGGAGGTGGCTCCTCTCAGGCTGAGAATGTATTTGAAAATCTGTACTTGGGTGTTAAGCATAAGGGTTTTATTTTAAAATGAAATGTGAGCTATAAATAAATTATATAGTAGAATAGAGTTGTAAATAATAAAAAATAAATGAGAAAAGCATTTCTAAAATACCTTGAAAATGGATGGTTCTCCTCCTAAGGAGGGCAAAGAGAATGTTCCTGGGAATATGATTATTTCTCAGACTATTTTCCTGTGGTTGCCTGCAGCTGAATAAAAATCTTAGTGATAGTCAAGTTTCTTACTGAAATGTAAAAGCACTTAAGAGAATCAAAATGAACAGAAATCCAAGTAGTAGTAAATGTGGTCAAAGGTCTAAAGATGAAGCAAAAAGTACACGAGTTCTACCTGACTTCCATTCTGAAGAATGATTTAAAAAAGGCCAAGACCAGTTCAGTGAAACATAAATAAAGGTCCAGATAAAGATGATTTTAATTGAATATTCTTCTGCCCTATGATTAAATTGAAGTCTCCTGATCTCAAGAGATGACCCAGCAAAGCACAAAGATAACTTGGCACTAAGAAGCATTTTCTGTGCTCTATAAGGAAAACTATGGACCAGATGACATATGAAAAGGCTGTATCTTAGTTCATTCGGGCTGCTACAACAAAATACCACAGACTAAGTGTGGCTTATACATAGCAGATTTATTACTCATAGTTCTGGGGATGAGAAGTCTGATATCAAAGTGCCAGCATGATCAGGTGGTTCATTGGAGTCTTCTTTTCTCTGTATCTTTACATGATGGAAGGGGCTAGGGATATTTCTAGAGCCTCTTTTATAAGGCACTATTCCTATTGATGAGCTTTCCACCCTCATGACTTAAGCACCTCCCAAAGACCCCACCTACTAATATCATCCATCTGTAGGTGGTTATAATTTCAACATAATGAATTTTAGGGGGACACAAACATTAAAAACATAGAAGACTGGAAATAAAAGAAAGATTATTATTATTTTTAGAAGTAAGAAGATATTTCTGTTTGGTGAGCTTGAAATCCTTCTTGTGAAATAATAAGAAAAAAAATATGTATTAATCTTTGCCCCTCGCTCTGGGCACAGAGCTACTAAAACCCTTGTAATTTCCTAAGTGATAAGAGCACTAGGAGCATCTTTTGTTTTAATATTTGGTCTTTGACCCTAGTTTCTGACACAGAGCTCCTGAACTCTTGTATTTCCTGGGTGATGAGAGTATCTNTTTTTTTTTTTTTTTTTTTTAGAGAGAGATAGCTAGCAGGGGAGAGGAGCAGAGTGGGGGTGGGGGGAGAGAGAGAATTCCAAGCAGACTCCATGCTAAGTGTGGAGCCTGATGTGGGGCTCAGTCCCACAACCCTGGGACAATGAACCAAACAAAAATCCAGAGTCAGACACTCAAATGACTGAGCCAGCCAGGTGCTCCAGGAGTATCTTTTGTTCCAATTAGATGGCTCTGCTGGGATACTGGGTGGCTTCTTAATGTGGGCTGATCACCAGAAAGACGAAGGCATGATTATTATTAGAAGATTGGAATTTCCATCCCTGTCTTCCATTTTCTTGAGAAGGGAGAAGGGCTAAAAATGGAGTTAATGATTGATCATGCCTATATGATAAAGCTTCCATTAATATCCCAAAAGTATGAGGTTCAAAAGGATTCCATGCTGGTGAACACATTCAAGAATCTGGAGGTGCTGTACTTCTAATCCACGTTGACCTCGCTCTATGTACGTCTTCATCTGGCTATTCATCTGTATCCTTTATCATATCCTTTAGTAAACTGGTAAATGCACATAAATGTTTCCTTGAATTCTAGGGGCTGCTCTAGCAAATTAATGTAATCAAGGGAGAGGAGGTATTGGAAACCTCTACTTTGTAAAGTCAGACAGAAGTTGGCAAACTGGAGTCCTATTACCTGTGATTGTCTTCTCAAATAGTAGTAGTCTTGTGGGACTAAGTGCTTAACCTGTAAGATCTGATGCTATCTCCAGGTAGATAGTGTCAGAACTGTGTTGAATTGTGGGACACCTAGCTGGTGTCATAGAGATCTGTTTAGTGTGGGAAACACCCACACTGGTGGTGTCAGAAGTGTTCTGAGTTCATATCTTCTGCCCATTTTCTTTACTGGGTTGTTTGTTTTTCAGATGTGGAGTTTGGTGAGTTCCTTATAGATTCTGGATATCAACCCTTTATCTGATATGTCATTTGCAACTATCTTTTCCCATTCTCTTGGTTGCCTATTAGTTTTGTGGGTTGTTTCCTTCGCAGTGCAGAAGCTTTTAACCTTGATGAGGTCCCAATCGTTTATTTTTGCTCTTGATTCTCTTGCTTCGGGGGATGTGTCAAGCAAGAGGTTGCTGTGGTGGAGGTCAAGGAGGTTGTCTCCTGCTTTCTTNTGAATCAGTTCTAGTAGGCTTCTGGTGGTCTGGCGGGATTTCGATGTAGAGTATCATGTCATCTGCGAAAAGTAAGAGTTTGACTTCTTCTTTGCCGATTTTGAGGCTTTTGATTTCCTTTTGTTGTCTGATGGCTGATGCTAGGACTTCCAGCACTATGTTAAACAACAGTGGTGAGAGTGGACATCCCTGTCATGTTCCTGATCTCAGGGGGAAAGCTCTCAGTTTTTCCCCATTGAGGATGATGTTAGCTGAAGGCTTGTCATAGATGGCTTTGATGATGTTTAAGTAGGTTCCTTCTATCCGGACTTTCTCTAGAGTCTTTATTAAGAAGGATGCTGTATTTTGTCAAATGCTTTTTCTGCATCTATTGACAGGATCATATGGTTTTTCTATTCTTTTATTGATGTGATGTATCACATTGATTGATTTGCGAATGTTGAACCAGCCCCCTAACCCAGGAATGAATCCCACTTGATCTTGGTGGATAATTCTTTTTATGTGCTGTTGAATTTGATTTGCAAGGATCTTGTTGAGGATTTTTGCATCCGTATTCATCAAGGATATTGGACTGTAGTTCCCTTTTTTAGCTGGATCTCTGTCTGGCTTGGGAATCAGAGTGATGCTGGCTTCATAAAATGAGTCTGGAAGTTCTCCTTCAATTTCCAGTTTTTGGAATAGCTTGAGAAGAATTGGTATTAGCTCTGTTTTAAACGTCTGGTAGAATTCCCCAGGGAAGCCATCAGGTCCAGGGCCATTATTTGTTGGTAGGTTTTTGATAACTGATTTGATTTCCTCACTAGTTATGGGTCTGTTCAGATTTCCTATCTCTTCCCGTGTGAATTTTGGTGGTGGGTGTGCGTTTAGGAATTTGTCCATTTCTTCCAAGTCCAATTTGTTGGCATATAATTTTTCATAGTATTCCCTGGTAATTGCTTGTATTTCTGAGGGGTTGGTTGGGATAATTCCATTTTAATTCATGATTTTGTCTATATGGGTGCTCTCTCTTCTTTTTGAGAAGCCTGGCTAGAGGTTTGTCAATTTTGTTGTTTTTTTTTCAAAAAACTAACTCTTGGTTTCATTGATCTGTTCAATTATTTCTTTGGTCTCTATGTTGTTTATTTCTGCTCTGATTTTTACTATTTCTCTTCTTCTACTGGGTTTAGGGCGTTCTTGTTGTTCTGCCTCTAGTTCCTTTAGGTGAGCTGTTAGACACTTCTCCAAAGAGAACATCCAGATGCCAACAGACACATGAAATGATGCTCAGCGTCCCTACTCATCAGAGAAATACAAATCAAAACCACACTGATATACCACCTCACACCTGTCAGAGTGGCTAAAATGAGCAAATCAGAGAAGTCTAAATGCTGGCGAGGATGTGGAGAAATGGGCACACTCCTACACTGTTGGTGGGAACGTACAGTGGTGCAGCCCCTCTGGAAAACAGTGTGGAGGTTCCTCAAAAAGTTAACAATAGAACTCCCCTATGACCGAACAATAGCACTGCTAGGAATTTACCCAAGGGATACAGAAGTGCTGATGCATAGGAGCACATGAACCCCAGTGTTCATAGCAGCACTCTCAACAACAGCCAAAACATGGAAAGAGCCTAAGTGTCTGTCAAGGACGAATGGATCAAGAAGATGTGGTTTATCTATACAATGGAATACTACATGGCAATGAGAAAGAGTGAAATCTGGCCATGTGTAGCAACATGGATGGACCTTGAGGGTGTTATGCTGAGCGAAATAAGTCAGGCAGAGAAGGACAAATATCATATGTTTGCACGTATAGGAGGATTAGGAGGAACTTGACGGAGGACCAAGGGGGAGAAGAAGGGGGGAAATGGTAGGGGAAAGGGGAAGAGGCAAACCATGAGAGACTCTTGAATGCTGACAAAAACTGAGGACTGATGGATGTGGGGGGGGGAGGGGAGGATGGGTACGGAGAGGGGCACTTGTGGGGATGAGTACTGGGTATTATATGGAAACCAACTTGACAATAAACTATTAAAAAAAAAAAAGTAAGTGTTGTGAGTATTTTAGAAGTGTGAGGGAAAAGGAGAAACACAGCAGGGAACACAGGACATTTTCCTACTCCCTTCCAAAACAGAACTATGGAATAAAAATCAAACAGGTGAGTAGAGAAGTAAGGTGATCACTTAGAATGGATTCAACATACATGAAGTGTGCTCCACTAAACCAAACCCCTGTCTCGATATGGTTTTTAGAGCAATAGATTCAGAGAATACTTCTAGTATGTCTGTCAGAGAGCAGTACGTCTGGCTGTTAATTAAGTGACTGATATTGGCTTTCTTGCTCTCCCTGTAGGGACTACATTATAGTTATGTGAAATTTATTGTTGATTAACCAAGATGAATTTACTTGCAGATACATTTTGGTAATCTGCCACAGGAGTGTGCTCTCATTCTTGCCTAAATCCTCATTTTATTAATCATTCATCAAAATATATTAATGGAAGTCCAGTCAAGTTTCATTGGGATAAGAAACTGGAAGGATATTTAAAAGAGACTGTGGTAAATGAATATCTGAAAGTTCTTGATTGATTTAAATAATAAACTGAAATCTAACAAGATAAAATTGAAGAGAAATAAATCGAAAGTCCCAGTTGGTTTTAAAGATCTATCAGTGGAAATGCAGCTAGAGACATAAATAGAGCACAGACTCTGGAGTTCTGCCTAATACAGATCCCTGGTCTGTCACTTACAGCTGTGTGACCTTGGAAATTTACTTAACTTCTCCATGCCTTACTTTCCTCAGCTATAAATTGGAGATCATAAAAGTAATTGTCTCTTACGTGTGTTGTGAGGATTAAACAAATTAATATCTGTACAGTATCTATTATAATCTAGTACAAAACAAACACTATGTGTACCAGTGCTAATCATTATTTTTGTTCTTATAACAAAGAAACAGATTTCAGTTTTAGATGAATTTATTTTCAATATGAATTAGAAGTGTGATAAGGTTGACAAAAATCACATGAGTCTTAGGTTTCATTTATATAAATACTGTTTTAGTTTAGGTACCCCAGAAAACAGAGGCTAACACAAAAGCTTATATACTATCTTACCAGGAAAGTGGGGATGGCAGGAATGAGAAGTGAGGCTGTGAAGGGTTAAAATTAGTATGAGGGTGTTCTACAAATCTGGTCACTGCTTGATAACAAGAAGGACGGAAAGCTCCATCTCATGGTATTTCATGGGATGCCTTCCTATAGGCCATTTGGAAAAAAGATAGCATTTCAGGCTGGTCCTTCTTCTGGGAGGAATTGGGAGAATTTATCTGTTAGCTCTGATTTCACGTTTGTCAAATGCTGGTCCTTTGGTTGTTATGCAGGTGGACGTCAAGCAGGTCTGCATCATCTTGAAGCCTCAGTATCACACCAAACCATGAGGAGAGAAACAAGAGATGAATGGTGGGGCACACACAGTGAGGTGCTGAACTTGGTCATGAGCCCACAGAACACTAGAATAAGTGGCTAGAAACTGACAAGACAGAAGATAGGTAAAGCCAAGATTATCTGAAAATGCTTGTCAGCGGTGTCAGATGCAACTTTAAAGTCCAGAATGAGAGGGAGTTCCTATTCCACTAAGAGCTGGTCAGTCCTCCTGAAGAACCATATCATTGTGTGGAAACTCATAACAGAGAAAAATAAGAAACTGGAATATGTTCACTACAATAATGACAGGGGTCAAAATTATATACCTCAATAATAGGAGTTAGCTTGGAAAAACAGACTGTGTGGACCAGGAAATATTATCATTCATCTTAAAATTCTGCTGGATATGTTGTCTGAAATATTTTGTCTACAGAAAGGTAGATGTTAATTCAATGTAAAGAAAAAAATGAATAGCCTGGAAATATGAATGTACCCTTATGGGCTGTATTGGCAGATACGGAAGTCTCCTACCTGGTTGGGGAAGTTGTGAGAGTATCTAAGCCATGGGGGATATCAATCAGACGAGCTCTGGACTCCATTGCAACACTGTATAAATAAGCCATCAAGAACACTAGGAAATCAAGTGTTTTTTTCAAAACGCAGGTGTTTTACTTTTTGCTTAACAGGAGTCTACCTATGGGAATTACAAAGACACTCAGAGAACAAGACAAAGTCCTGAGAGATAACATCTGGCAGGCAGAACTTGAAAACAGTGAGGGTTTTCATAAAGTCTATTTTAACTGGATATTTCTTAATTAAATATTCATTTGGTATTGAAAGTCCAAAGTGAATAAAATATATAATTCAACAATTTTCTAAGTATTTACTTTGACTATACTTCTATATAGCTCTGAAGCAAGTTTTTTTCTCAAGGAATCATATGTTTAATTTTTTGTTCCCTTCAAACTTGTATCATAACTTAGAGCATGAAGAAATTGGAAATGTACAGCTACGTAATTTAATATTCAGAGATGGTGGGGACCCTATATACAGAATGTCATGGACCACTGGCACCGCACATATCATGAAACCACAGCATTTTTTTTTTTTTACTTCTTTATTCCTTTTTGTCTAAGGTCAGAAATGTGGTAAATAACTGTTTTGTCAAAGAGTGGTGGTATTCGGTTGCAGAATCTCTGAATCAGAAGGAATCTTATATGATCCTAAAATTTATCTGGTATGTGATTCCTCCTTAACAAAAACACTCCTGAGTTACTGCTCTGCTTCTGCTTGAATACTTCCAACAACAGGGACTCACTATTCAATATGTCAGGAATTCTCCTTTGAGATTGCTCCTCTCAGAAAGTGACGATGGTGAAATGTAACCAGAGATGTAAAGTATAATGAGAAGGAAAGAAGGTAAAGAATAAGGGGTTAATCACTTAATTAAAGAAAAGAAGACTAATCAGAAGTCCCTCATGGAAAGATTGATTCACCATGAAATGTGTATCGGCAAATGAGTAAGGATTATGGTTTTCTAAACTAGAGGATATTCTGTGGAATAAAATAGAGCAGTGTTTCTCACAATGTTTGTGGCGATGCACCAATTTTTAAAAGTCCCAATCCAAGGGTGCCTGGTTGGCTCAGTCGGTTGAGTGTCTGACTCCATTTCAGCTCAGGTCATGATCCCAGGATTGTGAGAATGAGCGCTGCGTGGTCTTTGTTCTGATCATGAAGCCTGCTTAAGCTTCTCTCCCTTCTCCCTCTCCCCCTTTCCTGGCTCATGCTCTCTCTCTCTCTCTTAAAAAAAAAAAGAGAGGTCCAATCCATCACAGACCGACCCTTGTCCTCCTACTACATGTAATAGTACACAGCTTGTGGCAAGTTGGCTTACCACACAAGTTCAACACCCTCCCAAATAAGTTTATATCTCACTCAATGAATTGAGTTCACTGAACATACACTTGAATGTTTCAGCAATGCCAAATTGTTACAAGAGTTACTTGCTTTACTTATTTACTCTCAGTATTTGTTTTTATCTTTTCACAGACTAGAAACAAATAATTTGTAGACGGGGTCAATCTCACTTTAAGTGGCACTGAAGGGGAGTGTACACTGCTGACCTTAGTGTTTATTTTCTGAGATACTGACATTACTTAGCTCTATGGGAAAACAAGAGCCATAAATCAAAGAATTTCCATATTAAATTATTCCTTTTCACTTCTCACTGTCAATTGTGCTGGCCCAACAAGTCAGTGTGTTTTTTAAAATAACGTCTGATAAGGACACCTGGGTGGCTCAGTCAGTTAAGCGTCTGACTTCGACTCTGGTCATGATCTCACGGTTCGTGGGTTCAAGACCCGCCTCGGGCTCTGTGCTGACAGCTAGCTGAGAGCCTGGAGCCTGTTTTGGATTCTGTGTCCCCCTCTCTCTCTCTGACCCTCCCCTGTTCACGCTGTCTCTCTCTCTGTCAGAAATAAATAAAACATTAAAAAATTTAAAAAAATAAAATAACATCTAATATTACTTACTTACTTAATTAATTTTACGTAAGCTCCACTCGCAACATGGGGCTTGAACTCACAACCCAAAAATCATGAGTTGCATGCTCTACTGAGTGAGCCAGCCAAGGGCCCCAGGTTATTGCGGGGTTTTTTTTTTTTTTTTGGATAAAAAACTATTGCTGTTTAATATCTGATAATACAATAAAAATACATAGAAAATAATTATAAAGTGAAATTTCTAATCTTACAAAAAAATGAAAGATTTCAAAATGATAATAAATTGGTGTTGGAAAGCCAGGCAGATGACCCCTATCAGGTGACTGACAAAGAGGACCTGGCCATGTTTGAGCAGAGAACAATGGTGATGAGAGCTTCCCTGAAACAATGGAAATCCTGGATAAGCATTGCCCTCTTTTCTTCCTTAAGGGAAGATTATGTGATGACAAGAGACATACTTCAAAAGAAAATTATTTGACTATCAAAGTATTAAGAGAAACCTTTTGGGAAACTGATGAGGCCCTTGAATATTTTTACAGAAATGATTTTCTTTAGAATCATGTTTCAACAGTCAAATGTATGGTGAAGATGTGCTGTGGTATGAATATTTGTATCCCCCTCCAAATTCAGTTGTTGAAATCCAAATGCCCAATGTGATGGTGTTAAGAGATGGGGGCTTTGGGAGGTGATAGTGTAGCTTTCATGAATGGAATTAGTGCCCTTAGAAAAGAGGTACATGGATCTCCCTGCCCCTTCCACCATGTGAGATGTAACATGTCTGTGATCCAGAAGAGGATTCACCTGGCCATGCTGCCACCCTAATCTCAGACTTCCAGCCTCTAGAACTGTATGAGACATAGATTTGTTTATAAGTCACTCAGTCTGTGGTATTTTGTTACAGCAGCACAAATGTACTAAGGCAATAGACTGTGCAATCAGTTTAGTCAGAAAATTAGGCTGTCAATGCTTAATTTATTCTGTGTCTCTTCCAACAACTAGAGTCTATTTGTAATTTTGTCCGATACGGCCAAATAAAAAAATTTTTAAATGTTACTCTCACAAATTTAAAGATAAAGTTTTGCTTTTTTTATTGTCAAAATGTGGCTCCTGTTGTAAGTTTACTCTAAGTGGTTTTCTGGTACCAGATAGTTTCAAGGAATGTGGAACTTCAAACAGCATTTAAAAACGACATAAGACAGTGATGCCTGTGTGGCTCAGTTGGTTAAGCGTTCAACTTCAGCTGAGGGCATAATCTCATGGTTTGTGAGGTTGAATCCTGCATCAGGTTCTGTGCTGACAGCCAGCTCAGAGTCTGGAGCCTGCTTCAGATTCTGTGTCTCCCTTTCTCTCTGTCCCTCACCTGCTCACACTCTGTCTCTCTCTCTCAAAAATAAATAAACATTTAAAAAAACACAAAATAACACAAAGCAGTGCCACATGTGGGATTGCTCTCAGGTGATATTGCCTTAATTTCTGGCTCCACGTGGCTCAGCAGGTAGTGAATCCATCTTTGTCAGACCAGGAGTTGTCTCTCCTTCCAGGAGGAATTCTAGTGCAGAGTAGGCCCCTTATTTGATTGTCAGAAATTGTTTCCTGTCTTTTAAAAGTGGAAGCTGAAAATATTTCTTTAAAGCACTGGCTCTACTAGAATCTGAACTCCACAAACATGTTTAGAGAAAGAGGAATTTCTCGTATAGAACATATAGATCTTTTCTTTAGATTTAAACTAAAGAAATGCTATCGCACTGAAGGTAGAGATGCAGAAGATTCTCAGTATTAAGTTTCTTTTCTGGTGTTGTGTCTCTTAGGTTCTTATTTGTCCAGAGTGTACAATGTGTATGAAAAGAGAAAGCTTTATGCATGAAAGAATCCATAGGGCAAGGTCAGGAGTGATTAAAAACATGAATAGTACAGTTTATTTGCTTCATTCACCCCACCCCACCCCAAACTTGTTTTTGAAAGAGAATTATCCAAACTGAGTTTAGGCAGGTTTCAGAGAAGGCAGGAATCAGTTAAGGCTGAAGTGGTTAAGGAAGGCTTCTGAAGGAGATGGAATGGAATGGGAATCCCCTTGGTTGGGTAGAACTTCCATGGAGATATGTGTGAAGAATGAGAAGGGTAATCCAGAGAGAAGCAGCAGGGTGGCCCAGGGTAATGTGGTACAAATGACTCTCTGGGATTGTAGGAAGGAAACATGCATGGGACTAGAGCGTCACAATGGGGAGTAAAGGAGTATCCAGTTGCATTTGGAAAAATTGAGACATATTATTAAACATCTTCAGTGTCTGCTACTTTAGTGTTTGCCCCTGGAGTCATAAGGAATGTAGAACCCCTGAAGTTTTCTCTGCTTCATTGAAAATGGATTGAACCCCCCTGGTTTAGTAACACATCATGGTGACATTAGTCCTGCATGGGAGCAAATACTCACCGTATATTCTCTTCCAGTCATATAGGCAACTACTTGAATGCTTTTGTAATTTTAACTTTGTCCTACTAAACATATACTCTTTCTTCCAGCCTGTTCCTTACTCTCCCTACCTCCCTTCATTCCCCTACACCTGTTTTCTCCCTCTATTCCTCATCTTGTTCTTTCTATTGTTTTCCTTCCACCCACCCACGCCACCATTTCCCTCCTCTGTCTTAATTCCTGTTCTTCAGAGCCTATGGTGATCTTGTTCCAGCAAAGGATGGATATCCTGCTCTAGCTGACAGTATATTTCACACTCTTTATATCACAGCAGGAATCCTTGTTGCTTTCTTTATTCCTCTACAGAGTGTACAGTGCCTGCAAATACATTCCATATTTAAAGAGAAGAAAGCAATAAAACTATGACTAAGGTAATAGGGAAAGCTGGCTTCAGGACTCCTGAGGGTATTTCTGTACTGACCCCATTCTTGCTACCTTCTGAAGATACATAAATTTCATTGCTGCTCTGCCTATTTTTATCCATAAAGCTTGGGACATAAATTTTTAAGATTATAGAATTTTTCTTCCAGGTTCATTACTATAGATTGGTGGTAGTAGGAAATCCAGGAGAGAAGACATGAATTTAAAGAAGTTGTTTGACATCTTAAAGCATTGGCTTGGTAAAGGTCAACTAGGTAAATTCCAAGTTCTTTTATTCAATTCTCTTCAGTCAGTGTTCTGACTTAGATTCAGGGTGGCAGAGGAAAAATGTTGCAGACTAAGTTGTAGTTCCACCAGCAGGGGGAATAGGTGGCACTGATATTTTGGGGCTGGCAAAAATAGCAACAATAATGAGAAGGCTTTTATGCAAATATATGCATCATTTTTTAAAAATAAAGTTTTCATAATGCTTGAGAATTCACGAACCTTCTTGAAACACTTAGTGATTAATGATTATCTATGGTTAAAAAAAGCAACTTCTGATATCCTCATGTCTTATCCAATAAAACTTCATTTATCTGGTAATCTTGAAATAAAATATAAACATTAAATTCTTTTTTTGATAACTAAAATTGCCTTATTTTTGTTATGACCATGTTTGGTAAAAAAAGACTTTGAAAACTTGCTAAATGGCATGACTTTCAAATGAAGTATATTAGTGAGAATGTATCTGTGTGAAAGGTGTGGGAAACCCATATTGGCTCAAAGAGTAATAGGAATTTATTGGTTCTTATCACTGAAAGAAGTTGAGTATGTTGTATCAGATAGGCATTGATCCAATGGCTCAGTGATATTACTGAGCACCCAATGCTCTCCTGGGATCCTACTTTGTTCTCTATAGTGTTGACTTGAGGCCAGCTTGTCTCATGAACATAGGAAGGCTGCTGGTAGCTTGCAGGGATGAATGTTGTATCATTCATTTGCTCCAACAAGAAAAAGAAAGTTGCTTTCCACAACTACCTGACAAACTGCTGAGCTCTACCCTGAATGGACTAATAGATCAAATTTGCTCATCCTCCAACCAAATGCTGTGGCCTGAGGCCTGGGACTATGGAGTGAGGAGGATGGGAGTTGGGAGAGAAAACCATGCTCTGATTGAGGCCACCACTGCACAACAGTCCTTAATATAATCTCTGTGACAAGGGGATAGCAGTAGTTACCATTCTAGAAAGTTAGATTTTTCTGATTGCTGTGGCACACTGATACTTTTTGTTAATAGTTTATAGGTAGTCATACTAATCAGAGCATCTCAGTATTTATCACTGAACAAGATACCCTTTATTTTTATTTATTTTTAAAATATATAATTTATTGTCAAGTTGTCTAACACAGAGTGTATACAGTGTACTCTTGGTTTTGGGGGTAGATTCCCATGATTCATTGCTTACATACAACATATAGTGCTCATCCCAGCAAGTACCCTCCTCAATGCCCATCACCCATATTCCCCTCTCCAAAGCCCCCCTATATCAACCCTCAGTTTGTTCTCTGTATTTAAGAGTCCTGTATGATTTGCCTCCCTCTCTGTTTGAAATGATTTTTTCCCTTTCCTTTCCTCCATGGTCTTCTGTTAAGTTTCTCAAGTTTCACATATGAGTGAAAACATATGATATCTGTCTTTCTCTAACTGACTTATTTCACTTAGCATAATACCCTCCAGTTCTATCCACGGTGCTGCAAATGGCAGAATTGCAATCTTTCTCATTGCCAAATAGTATACCATTATATATGTAAACCACATCTTTATCCATTCATCAGTTGATGGATGTTTGGGTTCTTTCCATAATTTGCCTATTGTTGAAAGCGCTGCTATAAACATTGGGTTACATGTGCCCCTATGAATCAGCACTCCTGTATCCTTTGGATAAATTCCTAGTAGCTCTATGGCTGGGCATAGGGTTGTTCTATTTTTAATTTTTTGAGGAACCTCCACACTGTTTTCCAGAGCATTGCACCAGTTTGCATTCCCAACAACAGTGCAAGAGAGTTCCCATTTCTCCACATCCTCACCAGCATCTGTTGTTTCCTGAGGCGTTTTAGCCGCACTGACTGGTGTGAGATTGTATCTCAATGTGGTTTTGACTTGTATTTCCCTGATAATGAGTGATGTTGAGCACCTTTTCATGTGTCTGTTGGACATCTGGATTTCTTCTTTGGAAAAGTGTCTATTCATGTCTTCTGCCAGTTTCTTCACTGGATTATGTGTTTTTTGGCTGTTGAGTTTGGTAAGTTCCTTATAGATTTTGGATACTAACTCTTTATCCAATAATGTCATTTGCATACAGCTTCTCCCACTGTTAAACAACAGTGGCGAAAGTGGACATCCCTGTTGTGTTCCTGATATCAGGTGGAAAAGCTCTCAGCTTTCCCCCATTCAAGACGAAATTAGCAGTGGGCTTTTCATATATGGCTTTATGATGTTAAGTGGTGCAGCGATGATGCTTTGCCTCAAAGGGAGGCAGAAGGATGAGCTGCTGCTACTTAAGACAAATGTAATATCCTAACTGGATGTTCACGAAACATTAGAACTGACACCTAAAAACTCAAAATTCTTCTATTGTTTTTCTGCTTCTATAATTTTCCTCCGAAGTATATGAATGACAAATGAAATGGTTTTAATTATTTGGTAAGATAAAAGGATAGAAAAAGTATTTTGAGCTGGTACTGTTTCTGCACACTGATTATATTTTGGGATTTGGGGGTGTATGCTAGTATGTAACTGGATTATTTTGAACCTTTTATTTAACTCATCTGCCTGTGTTGATGGGTAGGGATTCCAACCTCTCATCAAGTTCTATCAGATACCTTTTTTGTAGTCTGTGACAGAAAAACAGATTGTTGGGTATTACCTTCTGTTCCAATTAGTGTCCATTTTTATGGATTCCAGCAAACAGCTTTTACATTTGCTTTTTGGGTTCTCTTTTGCTATTTTAATTAATCCACAGATCGTGCAAACTAGCAGAGATGAAAAGAATTTGGTTACATATTTATTCTTCCTGTCTTCTCTGGTTGAGGATTTTCATGTATATGAGAACAAGTCAGATTGTTCGGCAGAGATGGCTAGCCATCCACCAAAGATGCATCTTCTGTTTCCAGTGGTGTGGACTAAGTGGCTGGAATGGACTGTCCTGCCAGAGATGACATTTTCCATCCTGCCCATGTATCCCCACCAATCTACCTGTGGTCATGTGACTAGTAGAACTCTGCTCATACAGAGTGACATATCAGTTGTAAACAGACATGGTGATAAAGCTGATGTGCCTTGTCTGTCCTCTCTTTCCCATCTGCCATGTGGAAAGGAAGAGCTTTGAGGCCCTAAAGGAAGGCAGACCCACAAGATCAAAGTAGCCTGCCTCCTGTATATCTGCCATTACAGCACATGCATTTGTGTAAGTTAAATGAATGAGAACAAAGCTAGGCCATGAAGATTTTGCAGTTTATTTTCTCTAGCATAGAACACTATTGTTTTATTTTAATTTTTTCTTATTTAAGTTTTTATTTAAATTGCAATTAGTTAACTATAATGTAATATTTGTTGCAGTAGTAATATTTTGTGATTAATCACTTACATAAAACACCCAGTGCCTTCAATACTCATCACCCCACTCATTTAGCCCATTCTCTGCCCACCTCCCTTCCAGCAGCCCTCAATTTGTTATGTATAGTTAAGACTCTGTTTCCTGGTTTGCCACTCTTTTTTCTTCTTTCTATGTTCATCAGTTTTGTTTCTTAAATTCCACATATGATTGATTGTCTTTCTCTGGTTGACTTATTTTACTTAGCATAATATATTCCAGCTCCATCCACATTGTTTCAAATGGCAAGATTTCATTTTATCATTTGCAAAATGAGTAATATTCTATTGTATATATGTATACCACGTCTTCTTCATCCCTTCATCAGTCAATGGGCACTTGGGCTCTTTCCCTCATTTGGCTATTGTTGATATCGTTGCTATAAACATCGGGAGCATGTACCTCTTCAAATCAACATTTTTGTATCCTTTGGGTAAATACTTAGTGCAATTGCTGGTTCAGAGGGGAGTTCTATTTTTAACTTTTTGAGGAGCCTCCATACTTCTGACCATAGCTATCTAAGTTTGTTCCTAGAACAAAGTAGTAGGTGGTCAATCAATGTTTTTTAATAGTTTGTTGAATAAATGAATGAACAAACTTTCTTCCTGTTGGAAATTTGTTTAATGAAACTCCACATAAGGGAGCAGAAAATAGTTAATAAGTAAAACCACAGATGTTACAGAGAAAAATTTTATTGGAAAGGCAACCCAGGAATGAAGCACAGGAAATAACTTCTGAATATTAACAGACAATGTTTCCAGATGGCATCCAAATCAGAAGTTGTCATTTATTTGACAATAATAATGGAATTCGGAGTTTCTCTCCTCCCACAGAAAAGACAGAATGCAAGGCAGTCATTTTACAATACTGGGAAGGGAGTTGCATTTTTTGCATGTGTGTAACTCTAGGAAGAAAAAAAAAGTCCTAAGAGAAAAGTAGCTAGAGCTTTAGGGAAGGCATTTATCTGCACTGCAAAACACAGACTGAGAAGTCTTTGCAGTTGGTTGCCTTTGGTAAGAGAGGGAAACCAGGCTGATCAGATTAGTGCAAGCCACTTCATGCGATGGCCACGTCCTCATGCTATCACAATGCAGGTTTCCCATAAAGACCCCTCTCACAGGCAGCAGGGTCTTCGCACACATTGTTTGTTGTCTGTGCCCAAACAACGGGAAGGTAGAGAGCATTCCATTCTTAGTGAGGTCTATATATTATCACTCAGGTTTGCAGGCTCAGGTGAAATGTCACTCCTACATGAAGACTCTTCCGTCGTTCCTTTGTCTCTTCCTCTTCTGTGTGTCCGTAGCACAATCATCCTGCTGTTACAGATCTGTTCATCTTATTGTAGTTTTCTGTTTATACTTGGTATCCCCCATGACACTGAGTTCTTTGAATTTATATGCTGAATTTTATTTATTGTTATAGTCCAAGACATGGTACAGTATTAAATTTATGTATGTCTCCAGTGAAATGATGAATAAATAAGAGTTTGGAAGACATATCTGAGAATATCTCAGTTTATCTTAGTATCCAATAGAAGATGTTTTCTTAAGCTAATGTTAATTATTTTGCAAAGTTTTAGTAAAGACTTTAGATTGTTCGTTTTTGTAAAACTATACAGTTTTTTTCAAACTGGAACACTTTCCCTTCTTGTTAACTCCTAACTCAGTAATTTCCTCTTCTTCCTTCTCCTCCTACCAGTAATTTATCTTTCCTATTGTTCTCAATATGTTAATATTTGCTTTTTTAAAAATTCTACTTTTAGAAGTTTTAGATTTACAGAATAATTGAAAAGAGTGGTACAGTTGCCTTATACCCCTACCCCCGCTTCCCCTATTATCCACATCTTGCATTACTATTATACATTTGTTACAACTAATGAACCAACACTGATATGATTAACTAAAGACCATAGTTTATTCAGATTTCATTAGTTTTCACTTAATGTCCCTTTTCTGTTTCAGAATCCCAACCAGAATATAACATTACATATAGTTGTCATGTCTCCTTGCTCCTCTTGGCTGTAACAGTTTTTATGACTTTCCTTGTTTTTCATTACCTTGATAGTTCTGAGGAATGTTGGTTAATTATTTTGTAGGATGCCCCTCTGCTATAATTTGTCTGATGTTTGTCTCATGAATAAACTTGTATCATGGGTTTTAGGGAGAAAGACTGCAGAGGTAAAGTACCATTTTATCATGTCTTATCCATAGTATTTACCATCAACCTGATATATCATGTTGATTGATACTGAACTTGATCACCTGGCTGAGGTAGTCTTTGTCGGTCTCTCCACTTTAAAGCTAATGTTTTTTCCTCCTTTCCATACTGCTCTCTTTGGAAGGAACTCACTATGTGCAATTTATATATAAGGAATGAGGACTTGTGCTCCCCTTCCTCGAAGGTGGAGTATCTATCCTACGGGATAAATGATTTGAAGTTCTTTTGCATGAGAGACATTTATACTCCCTCAACTATTTATTTATAAAATAATTTCATTTTATTTATGTCAATACGTTCTCATGTATATTTATGTATACTTTGGGTTATATCACAGTATTACTTTATTTATTTTATTGATCAATTATTTCAGCTTTGGCCACTATGATCTCCTGTAGTTAGTTGGCTCCTGTGTCCCTTTGATATAATCTATCAGTATACATTTTGTTTGTCTTTGTTTTTGAGCACTTCTTTACTTTATGACACTAAAAAATACTTCAGTGTCCTCTTTTATTTCCTGTCCCAGTTCTGGAATCAGACATTTCTTCAAGCAGCCCTGGTTCTCTTAATTGGAGAATGGAATTAAAAACAAGGATTTGGGTCCTGGGAGTGCTAGTTGCTAATGGTGTGTAATTGATTGTAGGCTTTCTCAGCTGATCTAGCAAGGTAATATATGTGTGAATGTTATAATATCTATATCTATCTATAATCTGTATATATATATCAGTATCTATATCTGTAACCTATTTCATCTGTGTCTATATTAAATTAAACTTGAGTTATTGCTGATATCTCTAGAATTAAATCATTATACATAGATCATTCTAGCCTCCTTTCCTTGCTTATTTTTTAGTTTCCACTCCAACAGTAAGAAACCTGTCACCATCCATGATATATTTACTTAATTGTTCCAGTATACCTGTATAGCAATGTCAAAACCCATACTCTTTTTTCAAAAATTTTTTAATATTTTTGAGAGAGAAAGAGAGAGTGCATGAGTGAGCTGGGAGGTGCTGAGAGAGGAGACACAGAATTCAAAGCAGACTCCAGGCTCTGGTCTCTCAGCAAAGAGCCTGATGTGGGGCTAAAAGCCACAGACTACAAGATCATGACCTGAGTCGAAGTTGGATGCTTAACCTACAGAGCCACCCAGGTGCCCCAGAATCCATACATACTCTTGTGGGAAATAACTTTATTAACTAGAGCACAGTACTTATGTGTAATTCTTTTTGTCTGTGGACATAGACTCCACTCATATCTAGGTCAGCACATTTTCCCCATCTCCTTTAGTGAAATTGTTTCATACTTTTTAATGTAATTAGATATTTTTGTCATTCTATCCTAATTCTCCTACTTCCTATATTATTTTTTAATTTGTAAACACTAATCGTCACTTTTTGTGTTATAAAGTTCCATGGGTTTTGACGAGCTCATAATGCAATGAATCCACTATTTGCAGTATCATACAGAACGTTTCACTGCCCCTAAGTATCTCCTATGCTGAACCTATTTAAACTTCCCTCCTATTCCAAAACCCCTGACAACCACTAATCTTTTTACTAACTCTATAGTTTTTCCTTTCAAAAATGTCATATAATTGGAATCATGCATTATTTAGACTAGACAGTCTCCTTCCACTTAGCAATTTGCATTTTAGATTTCTCCATGTCTTTCTGTAGCTTGATAGCTCATTTCATTTTTTCCCATTTTCCACAAATGTTTATTGCACATTTACTATGTCAGATATACTGTGGTAAAACACACATAACATAAAATTTACTATTTTAATAATTTTAAGTATACAATTCAGTGGTATTAAGCACATTCACATTGTTCTACGACTATCATCATTATCTCTTTCCCAAACTTTTTCACCACTACCAACTGAAACTCTGTACACATTGCACAATAACTCCCCATTCTTCTTTTTCTCAACCCATGGTTATCTCTATTCTACTTTCTGTCTCTATGCATTTGTCTATTCTAGGAGACTAATATAAGTGAAATCATTAGATATTTGTTATTTTATGTCTACCTTTTTCACTTAACATAATGTTTTCAAGGATTGTGTTATGTTGAGGCATGTATCAGAATTTCATTCATTTTTTTTAAAAAAAGCTTTGAAAGAAAGAGAGAGAGAGAGAGAGAGCGCACACACGCATATGATCAGGGGAGGGGCAGAGAGAAAGGGAAAGAGAATCTTAAGCAGGCTTCATGCCCAGTGTGTAGCCTGTTATGGGACTGATCTCACAAGCATGAGATCACAATCTGAGTTTAAATCAAGAGTCGGATACTTAACAGAGCCACCTATATACCCCTCATTCCTTTTTAAGACTGAATACTATCCTATTGTCTGTATATGCCACATTTTGTTTATCCACTCATCTGTTGATAGATATTTGGGTTGCTTTTACCTTTTTGGCTTTTGTGAGTAATACTACTGCGGATATTAGTGTTTAATTATTGAATAATATCTCATTGTGTGATTGTACCACATTTTATCCATTAACCTATTGAAGGGCATTTGGTTGTTTCTAGGGCTTAGCAATTATGAATAAAGCTGCAATAAACATTTGTATGCAGTTTTGTGTGTGTGTGTGTGTGTGTGTGTGTGTGTGTGTGTATGTGTAAACATAAGTTTTTAAATCCATTAAATGAATAGCTAGGACCTAGAGTTGTGTTATGTAATAAGAATGTGTTTAGCTTTGTAAAAACTGCCAGACAGTCTTCCAAAGTGATTGCACCATATGCATTTCCACCAGCAATAAATAAAGATTTCTGTTGCTTCATGTTCTCATCAGTATTGAATGTGGTGAATATTTTGGATTTTGGCCTTTCAAATAGATATATAATGGTATCTTATTATTATAATTTATAATTCCTTAAGAATATATGATGTTCAATATCTTTCATATGCTTATTTGTCATTTGTATTTTATTTAATTAGGTGTCTTTTCAGAATGTTTGCCCATTTAAAAATTAAGGTGGTTTGTTTTCTTACTGTTAAGTTTTAAGAGTTCTTTGTATCTTTTGTATATAATTTCTGTATCAGATATGTTTGCAAATATTTCCTCCACTCTGTGGCTTGTGTTTTCATTTTCTTTCACAGAATAGATATTTCTAATTTTAATAAAGTCTGACTTATCAATTTTTTCTTTCATGAATCAGGTTTTTGATGTATGCAAACACCTGTTGTTAAATCTAAGGTCAACTGATTTTCTCCTGTTTTTTTCTAGACATTTTATAGTTTTACTTACTTTTATATCTATGATACATTTTTGAATTAATTTTTGTGAAGGGTGTAAAATCTATGTCTAAATTAATTTTTTCTTTGCATATGCAGCTGTTCCAGCATCATTTGCTGAAAAACTATCATTTCTCCACTGAATTGTTTTTACTTCTTTGTCAACATTCAGTTTACTTTATTTGTGAGGGTCTATTTTTGGGCTCTCTTTCACTCCTACCGGCTTATGTGTCTATTCTTTAAACAATACTATGCTACCTTGATTGCTGTGGCTTTACAGTAAGTCTTGAGGTTGAGTATTCAGTCCTCCAATCTCCTCCTCCCTCTTTCCTTCCCTTCTCCTACATTTACCCCTTTTTCTTCCATACTATGTTTGCTATCTTGTCTTTCACCTTTCATATAAGCGTTAGAATTAGTTTGTCCGTAGCTACAGAACAGTTTGCTGTGAGTTTGACTGGAATTTTATTGAATCTTTAGATCAAGTTGGGAAAAACTGACGTCTTAACAATATTGAGTCTCTTTTTTTTTTTT
>NW_027530976.1:0-58025 GCF_008692635.1 Crocuta crocuta
TTTATATATGTATATATGCAATATATATAAAAGATATATATATATTTATCTTAATAAGTTCAATGAAAACTGAAGGCCTGTATCTCTCATTAGAGGTAATGTAATTTTGTATATAATTCAATATATAATGTCAACTTATTTTTACTTACATAATGCTGAATTTAAAATTTCAAGAAGACGTTTTGAAGTGAAGATGGTCAGCAGCAGCAGAATTGGATGTACCATTTAATATTGTCAGTGACTGGGCTATTGTAACATTAATTCATAGGCATTATGTATGAATAAATATTCATAGCTAGACATATTACTGGTGCTATTGTTGTCATGAGATTATTTAAACAATTTATAATAACAAACGGTTTCAAAATTCAAGGTAACATTACATAATAAGCAGAGATATTCACCGAAAGTCCTACTCAGTATACATGTACAATAATTTAAAAATACAATTAGAACAAAATTTCCCTGAGGACATTGAAGAAGTACACTTTTAAGGATGCTTGGAAAACAGAAAGTTAAAATAGTTCTATGTACAGAAGGATAAAACTTTAAATAGCTAGTACAAATCTAGTGACGGGATGACAAAGAACATAATCTTTTTAGGGATATAATTTAAAAAATCTTGTTTTCTCTCTAATTATAATGCTTCCAAGCCTTGTTCTAAAATTATGTAAATGTGGAGTAATCTGTCGAATTTGAGTAATATACAAACTAAATGAATAATATTTATTGTTTCAGAGGCATTTAATCCAGAATCTCAAGTTTTACTTTCTCTCTCCCCCAAATGTGGCTTCATATATCCTATAGGTAAGGATAGAATAAAAGTAAGTGACATTTTTATTTTTTTCAACATGTTTGTTTGCTCATTATTATTTATTTTGCTCCTAAGGGGCTTCCCTGATTCTGTTGGACTGTGCAAGCCTGTGATGTTATTTGGACTCAGCTCATCCAAGTTAGAGCAGCCTTTCAGAATGGTCATTGTACAGATAATTCATTTTCCATGCCTCCTCTTTTGCTCACATCCACAGTTCTGTATTCTGAAGAGCACTTATTCATGTGCTCATTCAATAAATGATTGTTTATTTGACAGGTACCATTTTCCAGGAACAGCTGAGGATTTTTCTACAACATACTTAGAGATTTACATATCAAATATATTACATGTGGGGGTCCCTTCCATTTTTAATATTTTCTACCCTGTGATCTTGAACCAGGGTCCTTGCTAAAGTTGGTGGCATAATACTCTTATTATCATAAACTAGCTTTTTTAAAACACTAATATTTGTGCCTGACACTGTAGTAAGCCCTTTATAGTTATTACTGCTTTCATCTTGTTTGCTGTCTTCTGAAGTCTTAGGAGGATGACAGTTGTATTGGTGGACATTTGGGTTATTAATGGGAAGAACCTGAACAGAATAAGTTGTAATTGGTCCCTTGTGCAAATTTCCAAGCATCGTCATTAGCTGGCATTGACTTTTGAGTTAAAATCACTGATCATGACCACAATGTCCATTTGTTTTGTATTCTAAATTAGGCTTTTATTTTCACACTGTCAGAGATTTGTTTTAGAAAAGGACATAATTAGTTACTGAGTAAAACTGTAAGACACAATTTGAATCTAATGAAGAAACAATGAGATTGTTTTGAGATAAAAGAGTGAATCACTTAACTTTGAATTTCCTAGAAACCAATATTAGTGCCTTGGTAACCTCACCTCTACCCAGAACATGGTAGATGTTGTAATTAGTAGAATAATGAAATATTTGATCATTGAACAATAGCAGGACAGAGTTTATATGTCTGTAATTCAATTTGTTCCTTCTATAGTGGTGGTAAAATATTACACATTGAATTAAATAATTAGTGATGCAGTATGCCAGTGGGCAAAACTAATGTAAAAGTGATTGCTTTTAAATTATTAGAAAACAAAACAATTTTAGGTAATTGTCCATTGATTTAGTAATGGAAAGGATATAGTGACAACAATATTAATATAACAAAGGTCAAATTTTATGACAAGAAAGGAAAGAATATATCAAGTTAAATAAATATTTATTTTTGACATCACTTTCATTATTTCTCGTGTTATTCTATTCTTGATGTAACTCTTCAAATATTTTTAATGCAGCATATTAAAATATATATTTTTATTCATAATATGAAATAACTTATGCCTGTAAAACAGTATGTTCTAGCAAATGCGTTGATTTTGGGGATCAAGTTCTTTTAAAAGTATAGAGTATAGGGGCTCCTGGGTGGCTCAGTCGGTTAAGCGTCCAACTTCGGCTCAGGTCATGATCTCACAGTTCGTGGGTTTGAGCCCTGCATCAGGTTCTGTGCTGACAGCTAGCTCAGACCCTAAAGCCTGTCTTCCGATTCTGTATCTCTCTCTCTCTGACCCTCCCCTGCTCACACTGTCTCTCTCTGACTCTCAAAAATAAATAAGAAACATTTTTTAAAAAAAGGTACAGAGTATAAAATTTTAAAGTCATAAGAGCAATGCATCTTAAACAAGGTAAATTTCCACTACAAACTGTTTTTAGAACAATTATTTAAAAACTATAGTTGTGTGTGTCTCTCTGTGTGTGTTTGTAAATCTCTATATGATGGATTTAGTACAGTATTTGAGAGATCTCTCAATGATCCTACATTTTCTCTTTTTCAAATATTTTTTAATGTTTAATGAGAGACAGAGAAAGAGAGAGAAGGAAGTGCCCACGAGCAAAGGAGGGACAGAGAGAGAAGGAGACAGAAGATCCAAAGCGGGCTCTGCACCAGCAGCAAAGAGCCTGATGTGGGGCTTAAAACCACGAACCACAAGATAATGACTTGAGCTGAAGTCAAACGCTTAACTGACTGAGCCACCCAGGCACCCTTTTCTCTTATTCTTAATAATAGAAAATACCAAAAGTGAAAGGGTAGTTAGAAAACTATTCTTCAGAAAATTCTGAGGTCTAATTATACTTAAGAAATTGCATGTAGTGCCTCACTATAGTCGAATTGTGTCCCTCAAAATTTTATGTGGAACCCCTGACCCCCCATGTGTGGGTTTTGGAGATGGAGCGTTTGGGAGGTAATTAGGCCATGACCCAGGAGCCCTCATCATGGGATTAGTGCCCTTCAAAGAAGAGATGTCAGGGAGAGAGCTCTTTCCACCTGCATCCAAAAAGGAGATCCAGTGAGCCCACAGCAATGTGGTGGCTGTTCACAAGCAAGGAACAAAGGCCTCAGAACAAAACCTGCTTTTCTGGCACCTTGATCTTGAACTTCCAGCCTCCACAGCTCTGAGCCATTCAAATCTCTTGTATTTTGTTTCAACAGCCCACACTAAGACATGCCTTTAAAGGCCTACATTCGCAAGACCTACACGAGATGAGTTCTAAAGCAGTAGACAGACCAGTAGACACATACTGGTTTTCAGATCGAATTCTTTGCAGCTCTCACTCTTCTCTTCCCGCTCATTTGTCACTGGTTTCCCACTGCTTTTCACTTTGTTCTTCTGCTGCCTGCCTCCGTCACAGGAATTATCCTGCGTGTTCCTCCTGCCCCCTTGCCCCCCATTGTCTCTGATCACTAAACTCCAAAATGTTGTAGTTTTTATTTTCTCATATCGCTTGCTACTCTCTGATTTTAGTTGAGTTTTGGATGTGCATCTTGAAGTCCTCGTATCTATGATTCAACTCGTCTTTGCTGAAACTTCTCCTGTCCCTTTATTTCCTGTGTTTGCCACTAACATCATTCTTCCAGGAACTCAAACTGAGTCTCTTTCATAGCCTTTTCTCTTGAGTACATCCTTTTTGTCTCTGTCTACTTTTCGGTCTTGAACACAACAGTTGTATTGAATGTTGTATAAAACTGTTAAATCTCTAAGATACTCTGTATAAGATTCTGTGCTAGGCATTTTAGCATCTGTTCCCTTATTTAATACCACCAGCAAACCTGTTAGAGTATTAAGTTTATTATCATTCATGAGGAAATCAAGAAA
The DNA here is from genome assembly GCF_008692635.1 of Crocuta crocuta. Taxonomy (NCBI): domain Eukaryota; kingdom Metazoa; phylum Chordata; class Mammalia; order Carnivora; family Hyaenidae; genus Crocuta; species Crocuta crocuta. The sequence continues at coordinate 3,986 of NW_027530976.1, forward strand.
GAAGACATTTAGGGTGTATTCCTTAACTTCACATACAAAGCTAAGAAGTTTCAGAACCAGAATTTAAAACCACTCATTTTAATGCCCAAACTAGAACCCGCATTCCACATTCACTGATCCTTTCCTGTCCCCGTGCGCGTCTCTCCTCATCCCTATCCATCTCACAGAAGCACAGAAGTGAGTGGATCATGCTCTTTAAAAATATGTATGTGGATTTCCATACTTCTCCCCAAATTCCAAACTCCTTGGGCAGGCATCCAATACACTTTGCAGTATAGTCTCACCTTCATGTTCTGGTTTCATCTCTAGGCTATTTGACATGAGTCTGCACTCTGGCTGTACCAAATTCTGTTCCAGTCTCTTCTCAGATCTCTTCTCACATCTGTCTGTCATCAACTTAGCTATTCTCTCTCCTTTTAGTATTTTTCCGCTTTTAGACTTCCTGGAACAATCATAGTTCTTCTTTAAGACATCAAAAATTATACACAAACAAACATATAAATAAATAGCAGTAATAACATTAAATGCTCTGTGCACCTGCCACAACAGGGCTCTCCGTGTTCTCTGTATGTTAACGTATGGCATTGAACAGTATAGGCAGTGGCTTAGTCTTCACCAAAAGCATTAATTATTATTTTATTTATGTGCTTCTTGTTATTTATGCATTATTCTATTACACCATTTTAAAATTGAAGGACTAGGGGTGCCTGGGTGGGTCAGTCAGTGAAGCATCTGACTTCGGCTCAGATCATGATCTCACAGTCTGATTTTGAGCCCCGCTCAGAGCCTGGAGCCTCCTTCAGATTCTGTATCTCCCTTTATCTCTGCCCCTCTCCCACTCATACTCTGTCTCTTCCTCTCTCTCGAAAATAAACATTAAAAAAATTTAAATTGAAGGTCTATTTTTCTTTATAGTTTTAGATTTACAGAAAAATAGAACAGAAAGTACAGAAAGTTTCCTACCCGTACCACACAGTTTCCCCTATTATGAATAACTTCCCCTGGTGTGGCAAGTTTGTTGCAATTGAAGAACCAATACTGATACATTATCAATAAGTTCATAGGTTATTTTATGTACTGTACTTTAGAACTGCACTATGCTGTAGAGTTCTTAGATTTTTTCCAATGGATAATGTCATGTATCCACCATTCTACTTCATGCCAAATACTTCCACTGCCCTGAGAAAAACACCGTGCTCCATCTATTCATCCCTCCTTCCTTCCCTCCAAAACCCCAACAACTGTTTTTAGTTAATTTTTGTGTATTTTTATAGTTAATTTTATTTTCTGTCCACCTCCGAATTCTTTTTACATCTGAAAAGGTATGGCTTCTTCTACATAAAATGTTGCATAATTTCTCCTGAAGGAAACCATTTTACTCATTCAAAACTTTGTATCAGTTCATGTGTTCCCCCTGTGGTATTGATCATGTTAATATATACCTGTATTTACGTCTTTCTATGTACATGCATTTGATAAGTAATATATGAATTGATTCTCACATTCTTAAAATATGAGAATTACAGATAAAACTAACTTTTCATGACCATCTTCCCAAGTTCTGGCATTTTACCCAGAGAGAACCAGTGTTCTCATTTTATTTATGTCTTTCCATATCTTTTTCCCTAAGTGTTTCTGTACATGCTACATATCCATAAATATATAATATTTATGAAGCCGTATTTATTCACAGCTTGCATTACTCACTCAAACTCTGGGCGTTGGATGATTTTTTGAGCTACTTACTGCTATTACATATTGTGAATAATTCATATTATTTTAGCCACTTCTCTCTTTTTTTCAACTTCTTTATTTATTTTGAGAGAGGGAGAGAGAGACAGAGAGACAGAAAGAGAGAGCATGAGCAGGGGAGAAGAAGACAGAGCGAGAGAGAGTCCCAAGCAGGGATTGTCGGCCCAGAGCCTGATGCGGGGCTCTATCTCACGAACTGTGGGATCATGACCTGAGCCAAAATCAAGATCAAGAGTCAGACGCTCAACTGACTGAGCCACCGAGGCACCCCTATCTTAGCCACTTCTTTCTCTCAGTCTCTCTCTTTTTTTAAATAATTTTTTTAATGTCCATTTTTGAGAGAGGGAGAGAGAGAGCATGAGTGGGAAGGGGCAGAGAGAGAGGGAGACAGAATCCACCAGGCTTTGAGCTGTCAGCACAGAGCCCAACGAGGGCTCAAACCCACGAACCGTGAGATCATGACCTGAGCCGAAGTTAGATGCTTAACTGACTGAGCCACCCAGGTGTCCCAGGCCACTTCTCTTGATGAATATTTATATTCCCTACAGTTTTTTTATACAAACAATGCTACATCAATCATCATTGTTACCCAATTTTGTGCACCTGTGTCACCCTTTTTGGTGTATGATTCTCTTTATTAGGATATGGCTTGTTTAGAGCAGAGTGTTTATTTTGATTCTCCATATCACTGAGCCTGGCACTTTCTATATAGTTGACACACATTGATATTTGAGTAATGGATGCATGGATTTGTCAATGAACAGATGTCTTACAGAAATCTTTCAGTTGACTTGCCATGTGTTTCAAGATCATTGAAGATTTTTGTGAACACTTAGCTTGCTGGAAATTAAAAACATTAATTCTGGGTGAGAAAAGAAATAATTTGAAGCTGTTTTTATCTGTGTTTAGGTAATATGCCCTTTATGGTTTGCACATCTTTAAGTTGGTCACACAGCCCAGTGTTAAGCATTTCTGACTTGTAAAAAGTTCTTCCACTAAACTAATTCCCTGGAATGTAGTCTAAGTTGAACTTTAGTATTGCTGTATTCTACATTATAAGAAAAGGACTGACAGGTGTCCTCAGTAAACTAATAATGACATGTGCTTGAAAATTAATTATTAGAGGGAATCTCTTGTCTCTTTGTTTTCCAGGTGAGTTTCTTTTAGTTTTGTTTTTCGAGAATTATGTGTTAAACATTAAGTTGACTAGACTCCATGACTATAAGAAATAAAAATAAAATTGAAGCAGAACTACTGAAGTGTTTAATTCCAGCTAGTTTAACTAGATAGTCGTGAAAAGTTCATTGCTCATCACTGTGTCTTTTCTTGTAGCTCCACTGAGAAATTTCACCCAGTAAAATCATTGGCCTTTTGCATAAGACCAAATGAATGTGAGTCAATATGCTGAAGTATAAAGTTAGTCCGGGCTGGTTTTGCATGCTGTGTGTTTTAGAACATAAAAGCAAGGGGGAAAATGCATTACTTCAGTTTTCCATCATTTATTCTGTAGTTTCTGTTACTTTCCTGAAACATGTATTAGTTTCTCTTTCCTTTGCCAGGTTTGCTTTATCTTTGATGCTGCTAGTGTGTCTTACTAATTCAGTGAGATAATATGAAAAAAAGAACCGACATGCTACCTTTAGCTTAGAAGGTCCTTAAAAAATGAACTTGTACCTTCATTTTTGCTTCTCTATATTTCTTATGCTTTATATATAAAATGGAGCATTTGTAAGTTCAACAGACATTGAATGGCTCCAGTATGTCACTGATTGTTTTTAACATGGGGTAACAGAGACCCTCGCCTCAAGGTAAATTCTTGTAGCTGACCTTATTCATTTTTATTTTCTGAAAGGTTTTTTAATGTTTACTTATATTGAAAGAGAGAGGGAGAGAGTGTGCACCCACACACACAAGCTAGAGAAGGAGCAGAGAGGGAGGGAGAGAGAGAATCCCAAGCAGGTTTCACTCTGTCAGCGCAGAGCCTGACATGGGGCTCAATCCCAGGAACCATGAGATTATGACCTGAGCTGAACTCAGGAGTCAGACTTAACTGACCAAGTCACCCAGGCACCCCTAACCAATCTTTTAAAAATTATAGCTGTAAAAGAACCCAACCCAAAACAACCCTCCCCTCCCCAATAAAAAAAGACAAAAAGAAAACAACAACAACAACAAAATTGCATGGTGGAAGAATGGACTGGGTAAAGTAGTCTTTGATACTGTCCTTGCTTGGTCCTTACTTGGAAGGATTCTGAGCCAAATGACTTGAGCTTTATAGGATGCTTATGAACATATTAGCTGGATTAGAACTTTTGTTGAAGACAGTATTAACAGATATTATAGAAGTAAAGTTTAATGGTTCAGTACATTTGAAAAGTTTTTCTTCCCTTTTTATTATAGTCACCTTTGGAGAGCCTTGGTCCCTGGGAGCACTTTCAAGCTCTGAGAATGGTCCTTCAGAATTAAAACATACTTCCTTCTGTTTAAGCCAACATGTCACTATATCATTCGACCTGGATGCCTAGTCGTAGGATACCCATACCTCTTATTAACTGGTATTATAGGGAATAGAGTTTGCAAATGCTGGACTATAGGTCCCTTCTAGTTGTAACATTTCTAAGACTCTACTTTTGCAGGACACCTGGGTGTCTCCATCAGCTAAGCATCTGACTTCAGCTTAGGTCATGATCTCACAATTTGTGAGTCTGAGCCTTGCGTTGGGCTCTGTGCTGACAGCTCTCTCACTTGTGCTCACTTGCTCTCTGTCTCTCTCTCAAAAATAAATAAGCTAAAAAAAGTCTGCTTTTGCTCTTGTCCTTATTAATACTTCTTATCTTGGTCAAAATACTTAGCAAGAGATGTATTCATAAATGTCACGAACACAAAAATATAGTACCAGATCAGCCCCTATTAAGTGTGTTTGTTCCCCAATTGACATTGCTGTTTATTACTTAGTGATAAGAAAGGAAAAACCATCATTTATGATTATTAGGTTGGTTTAGAATGTTTGGGGCCAGGGCTCATAACCTCAGCACTACTGAAATTGTGTACTAGATAATTCTCTGCTATGAGGGGTTTTTACATGGCACGTCATAGGACATTTAGCAGTGCCCCTGGCCTTCTACCCACTTGACAGATATTCACCCTCAGTTGTGATAATCAAAAGTATCTCCGGATATTGTCAAATGTCCTGGGGGAAGCAAATTGCCCCCAGTTAAAACCCACTGTGTTGGAGTCATCAGTATTATAAATCAGTATCCAGCTAAAGATTAAATATCTTACTTTATGGGCACCTGGGTGACTTAGTTGGTTAAACATCCAACTCTTGGTTTTGACTCAGCTCATGATCTCGTGGTAGTGAGATTGAGCCCCTAGTTGGGCTCCACCCACAGTGTGAAGCCTGCATAGAATTCTCTCTCTCTCCCTCTCTTCCTCTCTCCCTCTCTCTCTCTCCCTCTCATTTGCTCTCTCTCTCTCTGTCTTCCTCCCTTTGCCCCTCCCCTGCTTGTGTGCAAGTGTGCTGTCAATAATAATAATAATCTTCCTTTAGAAGTGGACCTAGATGGTAACTAAATTCCCTAGATGGCATCCTGCCATGGAAAATTTTTGCTTCATGGTGACATTTTTTACTATTTTGCCACCTGTGCATTCTTGCTTGTAGTGTGCTTCTGTTTGTGGGTTGAGCTGTAGCACTGACATTGCTGCCAATCGGATTTAACAGGAAATGAAAAGCAGCTGCAATATTTTAAAGCGTTGAACAAACTGGGCAGAAGGTATGTAGACAAATCCTATTAACAAATAACGGGATTTGTGCGCACACAGTGCCTCCCACACTGCGCCTTGGAAATCTACACCCGGCTGTTTCCATCACTTGTACATAAATCACAGAAATTATAATAAATTGAGAAAACTGTCCTCACACACACGAAGGCTCAGCCTACAATCTGATGATGACTGAAGACATTTGGATCATTAATCAAAAAAGATATCTGATGAAACAAACCTTTAATCCAGCTTAGTGCTAAAGCAGCCAGAAGACATTAAATGCATCTGCTCTCAATTTCTAATCTTAACCTTAAAAACAATAATAAACTTAATATTGGGAGTCTTTATGGGAAAGAAACATATTAATAATAAAGTCTTCTGAACAGGCCAGATGCCACTGAGAGGTTTAAACAGATTACCTTTAAATTCTTTTCCAAATCTGAGTTACTATGAATTCCCCATCTGGATTCTTAAAAGACCAAATTATTTCAAATGATTAGTATCCTACTCCCTTCCATTATCAAGATGCTGTATGTTTCCAGTTATATTTAAAGTGATGCATTTATTGTGTGAATCTAGTACCTGCCCTTTAGACTTAGTCTAGTGGAGGGCTTGGCATCATAACTGCATCTGTTAGATAATCCATAGATTATGTGGTGGGAATTGGTGGTGGGGCTAGCAGGTTGAATTTTCTGAGCATCTTAGTTCTGAATACCCAAGAATAACAACTCCATGGATTTGGTCTACAGTCTCATATAATTAGTCAACAGAAATTACTGTTATTATTCAAGCAATGACAAGGTAGCATTAATGTAAATAGGGGGCCCCTTCATATGTGGGGTCCCACACAACACCAGAAATTGCACATGGGCTCTAGATTCTGACTGCTTGGGCTCAAATGCAGGCTCTCCTTACTACTCGATTCAGCAAATAACTTACCTTCTTCATTTTATTCACTTTAAAATGATAGTCTTAGAATCTAAACTAGATGGATTAATAGAGAGAGAGAGACACTGAGAGAGAGAGAGAGAGTGCTGGATACATAGTAAGCACTCACTGCATTTTGTTATGGGCAATAGAGTACGTGTCAGCTAGTGTAATTGTTGGTCTGCAACATTATTCCTACATTTTGAAGTTATCAGGAGTGTTAAATGTTTATTTTTGAGAGACAATGGGCAAGTGCGGGGGAGGGGCAGAGAGAGAGAGAGAGAGGGAGAGAGAGGATCCCAAGCAGGCAAGCAGGCTCTGTGTTGGTAGCGCAGAGCCCAACACAGGGCTCAAACTCCCAAACCATGAGATCATGACCTGAGTCAAAGTCAGATGCTTAACCAACTGAGTCATTCAGGTGCCCTGGGGTGTTAAACTACAAAAGCAAAATCACTTGTCGTTGACCACTGACTGTACACCACAAGAACTGACTTAAATTTATTTATGACATCCCTGTATTTTTATACAAACACTTCATCTTTTAAGTGGTCATTACTTAAAAAGTGCCAACATATTCAATCTGTTCCCAAGAGAAAAGCTTCAAATGTGGTTTGGTCTGTTCTGAGTCTCGTATTTGTGAGAGTAATTGGAATTCTGCTGCTTCCACAAAAGCACAAGTTTGGGTATTATGGGATAGTTTTGCCATTGCCACAGAGCTGATGGCAGAAGGTGACTTAACATCCTCCAAATTGGCAGTGCGCGCTGCCCCTGAAGACTTGCCCACTAATGTGAAAGAATGAGCTGCCCGCTGATTCACACCCCTTCCCACATCCCCTGAAAACCCACAGCCTTTGTTTCTTTTCTACCTGTAAAACTGCTTAGCTGCCCAAGGGATAACACTTCCGGGAATCTTGACTGTGAATGGAGAGTTGTCTGTGGTCCTTAATTGGGAGAGGAACCTGTCAAAAATAATATATTCACATATACTCTGAACCATTATGGGCCTGGCAACACTATGTAAACTGTCACATGGCTGGTGGCAGGTGGGTTGATTTTTCAGCAGCACTAAAAGCTGACAGGAATGTCTTTCAGAAATCTCGTCCCTTGAAGATACCTAGTTAAGGTATTAGAAGAGGTGTGGAGGGTATAAGGGGAGTCAGGACGGGAATTAGATGGCTGGGTAGCTGCTGTGAAATATTTGAACTGTGACAGCTGATTTCCATTTACTTTGAGGTAGCAACTAATTTCCTTTGAAATCAGAAGTTTTAGTAAGTTTGACCATTTCTTTGCTAGATTTGGGCTATGCATAATTTCGGGAAAATTCTAATGAGAGAAGTGGCAGGGTAATCTAATAGAGCATAGAAAGAAAAATACAGAGAATGAGTCCTTTATGGTTTTATACAGACTGCTACTGTTTATGCATAGGATAGTGGCTGTTTTGTGTGTCATTTCTGTTTCTATTCACATAGAAATCAGTGTCTCATTTCCCTCCACTTCTTGTCCTCACGATAAGTTTTGGCCATGGTGACTGCTTACTGCTTTCCACAGAACTGCGGGTGCCTTCAAGTGAAATATGGACAAAAATTTGAATGAGTAAATATTTGCTGCCGTTTTCAATTGCTCCTCCTTTTCCCTAGTTTCAAGGGTTCCTAAACCCTTGTATTGTACTGTGCCATGAGCTTGTATGGCAATCTAGAGAAACCTATGGATGATTTCTCAAAATTATGTTTGTAAATGCATGAAAGAAAATGCAAATGATTATAAGAGAAAGAGATTATGCTGAAATACAGTCCTCTCCTGAATCCCTTGGAAAAGAACCCCTGTCCTAGTTCTTGCTTCTTCTTATGCAGATCATGGTAATCACTGGAGAGAAAATCAGAATAGGGAATTTGAATTGTGTCAAGAGTAACTCCTATAAGAGATAAGAATAAAGGGAAATATGGCAAAAAATGGAAAAGGGAAGACCTCTTGGGATGAAGTGTATTTTGATGTCATATAGGGAAGGAGAAACACTGAAGAGATGCTTCAGGGGAAGCCGAAGGGGCAAAATAAAAATACAGAATGAAAAGAGTGGCAGAAGTTGGTTTTAAATTGTGTACCCTTTGATGTTCTCTGAGAGATACAATTATAAGATTGGAATTACTTTCTTATTGTTATTGGAGTCTGTTTGCTTGAAGAACAGGTCACATGAGGTTCAGAACTACATGTAGGTTATATGTGGAACTTACTCTTGTTTTTGTGGTATAAATTCTCTCTAAAGCTTCTCAAATTTTAAGAATGGTATTCGTCTTCCATGGCCAATCTTAAATTCTAGCTCTTCTGTACTTTGCTAAAACTTTTGCTAAAAATTCCCTTTTCTCACATTCTGGCAACCGTCTCTTCTTCAGTAACTGATCCCTTTGCTTAGCACTGTAGTTACTTCTATTGATTTCCTTCACTTCATTGTCCTCACTGCCTTGATACTGCCTTAAATATTGTGATGATTGAATGAATGAATCAATGTAATGAATGCATGACAGATACTTGTGAAAGTCTCTACTTACATTTTTGACAGGGTTGCTTATAAAAAGAGAACACATTCTCATTACAAGAACCATAATCACAGATTGAGAGCCTGTTAGGTACCAAATTGCACGCTGACATCTTCATAAGTATTATTTCTTATCATCACAACAACTCTGACAGAGAAACTTCATTAATCCTATATCAATGATGAGGAAACTAAGAGTCAGACCTGCAACTATTTCCTATTAATCAGTGGAGATTTGGACTTGAATATACTTCCTACTGATTTCAAAACCTATATACTTTCCATTGTATCAAGCTGCCTCCTTTATGGTAAAATGGACAGTTATCTCTCAATGTTATTTTGGTAGTTTTCTTATTGAAAATTACTGATCATATTAATAAGAAATATTTATATTTTAATAAATGGAAATATAGTCTCAGAACCACGGTATCACTTACTTCTTTCATGCTCTTAAATAATTGTTAATAGCCACCTTGATTTGCCATATTTCAGTAAACTTTCAGAGAAGCAGTCCATTATTTTGGACTGGTATTGATAAACTATCCAAATGCTCCCCACTTAATCATGATTTTAAATTTAAGTCTTGTTCCATCATTATTAAATACATTTAGCTTATCTGACAGAATTATAACATTTAAAGTATCTTTTATTAATCAGTTACTGTTCCTGATGTTTGTAGCTGTCATAGGACTTTGAAAATGAAGACCAGAACCAAACATTCCCAACGTCAAAATAATGATGATTGTGATTATTATATACTCCCAACAGGCCTGTAAGGTAAATATTAGGATCCTTATTTATAAAGAAGTTAAATGAAAGTTCTGAGATGGTCTATATCCAGTCAAGGGAACATAGCTAGAAAAAGCTGGAAGAAAGATTTGAACCTATTCTTAAATAAGGATTTCAATTAAGTTGTCTCAAGCAACTTCATCATTTAGAAAATCAAAACTAAGTAATGTCTGTCTTCAAGAATTAGGGTGATAAAATGCTACCTGTCATTGAAACACATGACATTTGCTATTATGCGAATGGTGGTTAGGCAAAATGAGGGGTAAAGAAAAAACATATAACATGAGTATCGTCTTCATAATTACTTTAGTAAAGAATGTTAATTTCACAGCAAATGTGTTTAAGCTGTTTTAATTAATTTAGGTAAATAGATTAAACTCCCCTATTTCACTAAAACAAAATAATAAATTCATAATGTAAACTAAGTTCCATTTGCATATTAACATGTTAAGTGGATAATGCAAATAGAAAAATTATTTTTGTGACCTCACTACTTTGGTTTTCCTTGATATTCCAGTTGAATTGTAAGATGAACATTTAATATATTTGTTCATGATAGTGTGGTAAATATTAATAATAATTTGAAGAATAATTTGTGGGTATTCATTTTTAAATGTATTCATGAATATGCTTATTTAATATGCACATAATTTAACTGAAATAACAAAGATTATAAATCATTTTCATTATTTTAGCTTAACCAAATATAAGGTTGTTAAATACCTACTATGTGCTAAGTATTATTTTAAGAAATAAAACTTTTATTTTTATTTAGTTATTTTTTACCTTTTTAATGTTTATTTTTGAGAGAGAGAGAGGAGGGGGAGAGGTAGAGAGAGGGGGAGACACAGAATCTGAAGCAGGCTCCAGGCTCTTACCTGTCAGCACAGAGCCCAATGTGGGGCTTGAACCAACAAACTGTGACATCATGACTTGAGCTGAAGACTGGCACTTAACCAACTGAGCTACCCAGACACCCCAGAAATGAAACTTTTCTTAAAATGCCTGCTTCTAGAAGGCATTGAACTTCTTTATAAGTAAGGATCCTAATATTCACCTTGCAGCCCTGTTGGGAGTATATGATCATCCCAGGCATCATTGTTTTGATGTTTGGAATGTTTGGTTCTGGTCTTCATTTTCAAAATCCTGTGACAGCTACAAACATCAGGAACAGTAACTGATTAATAAAAGATATTTTGAACGTTATAATTCTGCCAGATAAGCTAAATGTTTTTAATAATGATGGCACAAAACTTAAATTTAAAATCATGATCATGATCAACTGCCTCTAGTTGATTTTCAACTAATAATGATATGAAAGGATAAGAAACAAAGAGATCATTAAAATGCAGAGTTAATTACAGATTTTTTTTAAAAATTAAAATTCAGTTCTTTTCCTCAAAGTTTTATTTTTCCCTTAGACATAATAGGACTCTTACTTTGTATTTTGGTCCTAAAATCTTAGAGGTCTGGTCAATAAAATCCTGTTTAAAAAATCTGAGATCTTTGTACCTGAAAGTAATAAAACATTGCGTGTCAAGTGTGCTCCAAGAAATAAAAGAATGAACAAACAAACAAAACCCAAAAAAACCTCTGAAATCTCTTTCTTTGTTAAAGCCAAACTAAAATTGGTAATAAAATAACATACAGCCACTCTGAGATGATCTAACTTTCATTTATAGACAAAATTGAGAAACATAATAAACTTGAGAGGAAATAATTTCCTGGTGAAATTAAATTAATATTTAAGTTTCCAAGAAGACTTTATTTATAAGACACAAATCAATTTGAGGAAAAATAAGTAATAGAAATTTCTACTAGATAACCCAAGATAAATGGGCCTGAAAACAGTAAATTTGTTGTATATGTACATAGGGAGGAGGAATTCCAAAAATTCTAGTTCATATCTTTCAGCTGTATTCTTATTCATGGGAAAAGTCCATTCTAACTCCTCCAATAAAAATTTACAGGGACATTACAGAAGGTCTCACTCAAGAAGAAAATCATACATAAGAATTATAAAAAGAAGAAAGGATCTTTCTTCTCTAATAATAATGAGTTTGGTGCTCAAAGGCAAAGAAGAGTCTGAACGGAGAGTCAAGTCTAGAGATTGCTCTTAGGACACAGAATATTGGTTTCACCTAAAACCCACATATTAACCCTGAGATCTCCAGTCTTTTGCAGTGTAAACTCATAATTATTACAGCAAAATATTTCATTACTTATTTTTCTTAATTAATTGATACATAATTCACAAAATTATAAGCTATTTAAATTGTACAATGCAAAGTTTTGATTTAATTATACATGTGAAAGTATTCCACTCATCCAGTTTACTAACACATCTATCATCAGGCCTATTTATCTTTTTTTTTTTTAAAGGGGGAGGGAGTGATGAGACCATTTAAAGTTCTGTTGGCAAATTTCATTTATACAATACACTGTTATCACTGTAGTCACAATGTTACATATTAAATCCTCAGACCTTATTCATCTTATCGGCTGAAAGCTTATACCCCTTTTACCAACCTCTTCCTGTTTTCCCCACCACCCAGCCTCTGGCAACTGCTTTTCTGTTCTGTTTCTATGAGTTTGACTGATATGTGGTATTTCTTGGTCTGGCTTATCTCACTTAACATAATGCCTTCCAGGCTGATCCATGTTGTTGCAAATGACAGGATTTCTTTCTTTTTTTAAGGCACAATAGTATTACATTGCATGCATATATTTTTTATCAATTAATCTGTCAGTGGAGACATAAGGTTGTTTCCCCACATTGACTATCATGAATAATGTTGCACTGAACATGGGAATACAGCTATCTCTACCAGATATCGCTTTCATTTCCTTTGGGTATATACCTGTAAGTAGAATTGCTACATCTTATAGTAGCTCTATTTTTAATTTTTTTGAGAAACTTTCATACTTTTTCTATTGTGAGTATTCCAGGGCTAAGTTCCCACCAGTGGTGCACAGAGGCTCCCTGTCCCCACCCCTCTGCACATCCTTCCACATCCTTCCCAACATTTATCTTGTATGTTTTTGATAAGTGTCATTCTAACAGGTGTGAAGTGATATATCTCATTGTGGTTTTGATTTTCACTTACCTGATGTTTAGTAATGTTGAACACATTTTTATGTAACTGTTAGCCATTGGCGTGTTTTCTTTGGAAAAAATTGTCTATTTAGGATTTTTGCCCACTTAAAAAATTGGGATTTTTTTTCTATTAAATTGAATGAGTTCCTCATATAGTTTGGATATTAACCCTTCATTGGATATGTGGTTTGCAAACATTTTCTCCTGTTTGGCAGGTTGCCTCTTCATTTTGTTGATGGTTTCCTTGGCTGTCCAGAGCCTTTCTGTTGCTTTTGTTGGTGTTGCTTTTGGAATCAAATCCAAAAGAAATCGTTGCCAAGACCAGCATCAAAAAGCTTACTCTATCTGTATTTTCTTATAGGACTTGTACACTTTCAGGTCTTGTGTTCAACTCTTTAATCCATTTTGAGTTTATTTTTGTGTATGGTGTGTATAGGAATCCAGTTTCACTCATTTGCATATGACAGTCCAATTTCACAACACTACTTATTCTGTTAAAATTTATTTTATTAATTAACAAAATTTTTAAGTTTAATTCCAGTATAGTTAAAATAATGTTATATTGGTTGCAGGTGTACAATATAGTGATTCAACAATTCCATACATCACCTGAAGCTCATCAGGACAAGTTCAGTCCTTAATCCCTATCACCTATTTCAAGCATCATTCCATCTACGTCCCTTCTGGTACCCATCAGTTTGTTCTGTATAGTTAAGAGTCTGTTTCTCGGTTTGTCTCTTTTCTCTCTCTCTCTCTCTCTGTCTCTCTCTCTCTCTGTGTCTCTCATTTTTTCCCTTTACTCATTCGTTTTCTTTTTTAAATTCCACATGAGTGAAATAATATGGTATTTTTCTTTCTGTAACTAACAAATTTCATTTAGCATTATGTTCTCTAGGTCCATCTATGTTGTGGCAAATTACAAGATTTCTTTCTTATTTGTGACTGAATAATATTCCATTACATATACATACATTTTATGTGTATGTGTGTATATGTGTGTATATATATATATACACATATTTATTTATGTATATAGTTATATGTGTGTATGTATATGTGTGTGTGTGTGTATATATATACACACACATCTTTATTTATACAGTTATCAATCAGTGGACATTGGCTCTTTCCATAATTTGGCTATTGTAAATAATGCTGCTATAAACATAGTGTGCATGTATCCCTTTGAATTAATGTTTTTTATATTTTTATATTTGGGAGCAAATACCTATTAGTGTAATTACTGGACATTAGGTAGTTCTATTTTTAACCTTTTGAGAAACCTCTGTACTATTTCCCACAGTGGTAGCTCCAATTTGCATTTCCACCAACAGTGCCAAGAGGTTCCTTTATCTCCACATCTTCACCAACACTTGTTGTTTTTAGTATTTTTGATTTTAGCCATTTTGACAGGTATGAGGTAATATTGTGGTTTTGTTTTGCATTTCCCTGATGATAAGTGATGCTAACCATCTTTTCATGTGTCTTTTGGCCATCTGTAGGTCTTCTTTGAAGAAATGTTTGTTCATGTCTTCTGCCCCTTTTTAATTGGATTATTTATTTTGGGGTGTTGAGTTGTACAAGGCCCTTATATATCTTGGATACTGACTTTACTGTATATTGTCATTTGAGAGTGTCTTCTCCCATTCCATAGGTTGCCTTTTGCTTTTGTTGGTTGTTTCCTTCACTGTACAAAAGCTTTTAATTTTCATGTAGTCCCAGTAGTTTATTTTTGTTTTTTTTCCCCTTGCCTCAGGAGACATATCTAGAAAAAATATTACTATGGCTGATGTCTGAGAAATTACTGCCCCTGTTCTCTCCTAGGATTTTTATGTTTTCACGTCTTACATTTAGATCTTTAATCCATTTTGAGTTTATTTTTGCCAACACACTATCTTTTTCCCACTTTATATTGTTAGATTTTTATTAAAAAAATAATTGACCATCTGTTCATTTATTTCTGGAATTTCTATTCTGTCTCATTGATCTCTGTGTCTGTCATTATGTCAATGCCATATTGGTATGATTACTATAATCATAATTTGAAATCAGGAAATGTGTTGCTCCTGGCTTTGTTCTTTATTTTTTTTCCAAGACTCTTTGGCTTTTTGCTGTATTTTGGGTTTCTATACAAATTTTAGAATTGTTTTTTTCTATTTCTGTGAAAAATACCATTAGAATTCTGACAGGGCCTGCACTGATTCTTTAGATTACTCTAGGTAAAATGGGACATTTTGGCAGTATTAATTCTTCAGTTTGTGACCATAAGTTTCCAGTTATTTGTCTTCTTAATATCTTTCATCAGTCTTTTATGGTTTTCAGTGTGCAGATCTTTCACTTCTTTGGTTAAATATTCCTAAATATTTAATTGATTTTGGTGCTATTGTACATGGGATTGTTTTCTTAATTTCTCTTTCTGATAGTTCATCACTGATGTGTAGAAATGCAATTGATTTCTGGCTGCAGATTTTGTTTCCTGCAACTTTATTGAAATTTTTAATTCTAAGTTTTTGGTGGATTCTGTAGCGTTTTCTATATACAATCCATACCATGTGTCCATAGAGTTAGTTTTATTTCTTCCTTTCCTATTTGATGTCTTTTATTGGTTTTTGTTTTTCTTTCTTGCCTAATTGCTCTAGCTAGTTCCAGGTCTGTGTTGAAAAAAGTCAGGAGAGTGGGCACCTTTGTCTTGTTCCTGGTCTCAGAGGAAAAGCATTCAGCTTTTTATTATTAACTGTGATGTTACCTGTGGGCTTATCATTTATGACCTTTATTATGTTGAGTAAATTCCCTCTATACCCAGTTTCTTGAGACTTAATTTCATGAAGGATGCTGAATTTTGAATTTTGTTGAATGCTTTTTCTACATTTACTGAAATGATCATATGATTTTTATCCTTTATTTTGTTAACGGGGCTTATCATTTTGTTTAACTTGTGGGTGTTGTATCATCCTTACATCCTAGAATAAATCCCACTTGGTCATGGTGTATGATTTTTTTTCATGTATTGTTGAATTCAGTTTGCCAATATTTTGTTGAGGAGTTTTGCACCTGTTGTCATCAGGAATATTGACTTATAAATTTCTCTTCTTGTGGTGTTCTTGTCTTGCTTTGGTATTGGGTTAATGGTGGCCTCAGAAAATTGGTTTGGAAGTATTCCTTCCTTTTCTGTTATTTAGAAGAGTTTGAGAAGCATTGACATTATAAATGACATTATAAACATTTATACTGAATGGAATGTTCAGTATCTATCTGCTAGACTCATCTGGTCTAATTAATATATAGTTCAATACAGTGTTTCCTTATGGATTCTCTGTCTGGATTATCTGTATAATGTTGGAAGTAGGGTACTGAAGTCCCCACTAGTATTGTATTGATGGTATTGCTATCAACTTCTTCTCCTTTTAGATCTTTTTCTTTTTGGTTTATATATTTCAATGTTCCTATGTCAGCTGCGTAAATATTTATAAATGTTGCATCCTCATGTTGGATTGGCCTCTTCGCCATTTGTAATGACCTTACAGTCTTTGCTTTAAAGTGTGTGATCGATGTGCAGCTACTCCCACGTGGTTTTGGGTTCCATTTGCATGGTATATCTTTTTTCATCTCTTCATTTTCAGTCTATGTGTGTCCTTAAAGCTGAGGTGAGCCTCTTGTGGGCAATATATAGTTGGGTCTTGTTTTTTGTTTTTTTACTTGTTTTACTCAGCCATTGCTTATCTTTTGGTTGGAGAATTTAGTTCATTATACCTAAATTATTTATTGGTAGGTATGGACTTATTATTGTTATTTCATTGCTTGTTTTATGGTTGTTTTATAAATCCCCTCTTCTCCCTCTCTGGCTCTCTTCCTTTGTGATTTGTTTTACATTGTATTAATTACTAATTCCTTTGTCTGTCTTTTGTGTATGTACTATGGGGTTATTGGTTATGGTTACCATGAGTCTTAAATAAAACATACCTGTAACATTCTCTTATGAGCTGATAATAACTTAAACTTCAATGCATACCAAAGCTCTTTCAACCCCATACTTTCTATTTTTAATGTCACCATTTGTGTCTTTCTACATTGTGTATCCATTAACAAATTATTATAGTTATTTTTAATACTTTCTCTTTTGACCTTTATAGTAGAGTTATAAGTGATATATCTACCACCATTATAACAGTAACCTATTCTGAATCTAAATATATGATTTCCTTTACCAGTGAGATTTGTATGTTCCTATGCTTTCATGTTTCTAATTAGCTTCATTTGGTTTCAATTTGAAGTACTCTCTGTAACATTTATTGTAAGTTTAGTCTAGTGTAGATGAATTCATTTAGTTTTTTTGTTTGTTTTTTTCTCTGGAGAACTCTTTCTCTCTCCTTTACTTCAGAAGGACAGCTTCTCTGGGTAGAGTTTTCTTGTTTGGAAGTTTTGTTGTGTTTTGTTTGTTTCTCTTTAGTACTTTGAGTATATCCTCCCCTTCTTTCTGGTGTGCAAGATTTCGGCTGAAAAATTGGCTTGTGGTCTTAGAAGGGTTCCCTCATGGGAAAGTTACGTCCCTCAGACAGTGGCTTTTAAAGTACACTGATAAATCTCTCTAAGGAAGACTAGGCAATGGGTGATTCTGTCTGCTCCCTCTATGCTAAGGCATCAAGGGATAGCAAGTTAAGAATTGCTTCTTTAGGGGGCAAGATGGCGGAGAAGTAAGGAGCTCTGTAATTGCACTCGCGCCCATACATCACACGGAAAAGAACTGAAGCCATTGGAAACCTTACGAAACCTGAGAGATTGGGAGAAAAAGGACACAGAATCCACTGAGAAAGCCTTCTAACGTGAGTGCGAACTGGGGAAGATAAAATCGGGCGAGGATCTGAGACTCCAGGGTGGGGGGCGATCCCCCTCTACCCTCTACAGGGAGTGAGGGGAAAAAGAGTCCAAAACAGAAAAACCTCCGCTAGGGGAAAAACCTCCACTCAGGGCATAGAAGCCGTACTTGCCAAATACCTGCACGCCAGGTCCCCTCACACCAACTGGTCCCGGAGGGGCTGAGCACACAGACTGCTTCTTTGTGCTTCCTCCTGGCAGCTGGACTATAGAGTGGCGGTGCGCCTGCTGCCATTGTCCTCTCGGCAGGCTTGGGCACCAGGAAGATCCGCGCATGGACACCGGGCGTCCGCGCTCCTGGCTGGCTGGGGCTCTAGAGGGAAGGCAAAGAACTAAAAACTGGGAGATTTGCATGTGAGTTCGTATTTCGGGTGACGAGCCATAGAGGGACCTGGTTTTCCTCACTCCAGCGGGCTCCAAGTGCCCGGCAGGCAAGCTGCCGCCCGTGCTCGTCACCTCGACCCAGAGAAGGAAGCAGCAATTCTGACTCCACACCTAGAGCTTGGCAGGGGGCCTGGAATTGCCCCCAGGAGATTTCCTGGGAAGCTGTGTCTAAGGCACATTCAGCGGGGTGCGCGGACTGGGATTTGGAGATTGGGACTGGCATGAGTTGAAGAGTGCAACCAACTTCGGCTGCGCCCCCGGTACGGGGAGTTTACACCCTCAANTTCTTTATTTACTATAATACTACAGGATTCCTAAGAGGAAGCCCGTTTAGCTCTGGTAGATGGCTAATCTGGGGGCCATCTCTTGGGCCAGCAGCTGTCAAAGGTAAGGCACAGATGATGTGCCCGAGCCCCTTCCAGGGAGATACTGGTAGGTGGCAAAGGTTAAAAGGAGAAGGCAGGGGATTAGTCCTCTATTTTCCCACATTTCTGAAAGGATCACAGCCTCCTCCTAGTGCCTTCTGGATTAGAAACCTGGCCCTGCTGCAGCAGCTTTTTTTTTTTTTAAGTTTCTATTTAAATTCTAGTTAGTTAACATACAGTTTAATATGAGTTTCAGGTGTACAATTTAGTGATTCCACACATACATACAACATGCAGTGCTCATCACAATAGGTAGGCAGCAGCTTTTAACGCGTGCACATAAAATTCGTTCAGGGACAGCTGGGAGACGGATTTTGGATTTCACTTGCTCCTTCTGTGCTATGCAGCCTCCGTGAGTGCTGTGTGCCATTTGCAAACTGCTTTGCTGGACTCTTGTGGGTCTTAGAGACACAGATCTGTTGGCTTTCAGAGCTAGTCATTTTGGGAGCCCATACCTCCCCTGGCATTCTTATAGTTTGAGGCACTAGGTGTAGGGTCCAAATGCTTCCCTCCTATGGGAGAAGCTACAAATTGGGGGTTTCCTCCATGTTGTGTGTAGCTGTGTCGGGTGTGGGGTTCATGGTGAAAGCATATCCTAGTCTTTATTCCCTGTTTCAATGTATTTTCTCATTTGTTTGATATCTGTGTAGTGGTCACTCAGTAGTTTCAGGATCTCCTTCA
This sequence comes from Crocuta crocuta, assembly GCF_008692635.1. NCBI lineage: Eukaryota > Metazoa > Chordata > Mammalia > Carnivora > Hyaenidae > Crocuta > Crocuta crocuta. The sequence goes on from NW_027530976.1 coordinate 23,208, forward strand.
GAGGGGATTGGTCCATGGGTAGCTGTACATTCTGTGCATTTGTAGGAGGAGATAAGCTTGGGAGCCTTCAATGTCACCATCTTGGTCCTGGGACTCAAAAGATGCAGTTTTTTAAAACTTCAAGTATAGTAGGTAGGTGTTGGCTACAAAGAGACAGTATGACAGAATTTGGAGGCGATACAACGATGTCAAATCTGTAGACTCATAAACCATAAGTAGTTCATTCTGTTGCATGCTAATCTTAAAAAATAATCAGCCAGATCTGATGAACTTAGATGGAATGCAGACTGTGACAAATCAATCTAATGTTATAAGATATCTATAATAGAATTACACTGCAGGAGGTAGGGAAGAAAGGAGATGACTACGGAGCTTTTGAAAGCAGTATTTTGACTAGATAACTTTAATGCTACATATAAAATGAAATTAACTGTACATAAAGTGCTCTGGTTGGTAAATTTGTTTCTTCCAAGGGTAAGGGTCAGGAATTGTGGGGGAAAACAAAACAACTTTGCTTGTATACTAGGGCCTATCAAACAAGTGAATACAGCATAGATGAGAGCCATGTGTCTACTGTTGGAGAAAATAGTTACAAATAAACAAAGAGAGGGTGCTTGAATCAACTGTTTGGTGCTGGAGTAAAGTTGAAGGCTTCAGTGCAAATTCATATTTATTGTATCTATAGACAGATAGATACAGAAATGAACAGAGATATGTGTGTGTACATCCATCAGTAAGTATGTAGATTTCTTAACTTCCTCTTAGCTCAGAAACGGTGAGGGACTGCATATGCAAATGAACAATGGCCGGAGCATACATATGGGAATAGAACTCTGACTTATAATCTGCTTCACCCAGTCCAGAAAACCAACCCATTGTCTACAATGGCCACTCTAGGAAGTCAGCCTTCTCCCATAAGTCAGACTAGTAGGATGTCAGACTGCTATCCCTAACAACTGGTGCAGAAAGCCAACGATAGCCCTTGTAACAGTTGGCTCAAAACTGCAAGGACTTGCTTAATAACCAGAAACTTCTCTAATTTCTGTATATGCCTCTAATTTAGGACCAACCAGAAAAAGCTAGATATCCCTAACCAATTACACAGGATGTCCTACTTGTGAGTAGCTCACCTAACTCCTCTCTGCCAATGGCCTCCAATCAGGGAATATCTGAAAAATCTTTCCTTCTCCCCTGCCTGCTTTTGAGTCTCTGTCAAATGCAAGGGAGGGGGCTGATTCCATTGCTATTGCAAACTGTGAATAAATAACCTTTGCTTGTTCTTGTTTGGGTAGTCTTCATTTCTTTCCCCAACAGTGACACCACAGTAGCAATGAACACACCCAGGGACCAGATCTTGGACTCTCAATAAAAGGAACTAGGATTCCTTGCAGAAATGGTTGATTTCAGGGTGTGATCAGGAAAAAATACAAAGTGCACTTGATGTCTCTTATGATGCAAGAAAAGGAGGTACGGAAAAAGACAGAAGACGAGGAGAAGCAGCAGTATGGGAGCATGTCAAATGGGCATATGAGCCAACTTGAAAATTCTCCCATAACCAAAGCTAGAGCGGTTTGTGTAACCAATTAATAATTATAGTATTGAATTATAGCTTAAAGAATAAAATGAATATTTACAAGTCCACATTGATATAAGTAAGCAATTAATTGAATAAATAAGGAAATGGGGGGGGTAGAAGAAACAACGCTTTTCTTATGGAAGAATTAAAATTAGTAAATGTAGACAGAATGAGGGAAATAAAAATTACTAATGTTAACATATGTCCACAAATTCTTGAAAATTCTTCCCTCAAAAAAAAATGTTACCTAGCTGAACTTCAGAAATCACATCTAAAGAGGAGAATATGGAAAGGGGAAAATAACAACTTTATGGTTGAAAACTCTGGCAGAAATAGCTTCAACTAAGTGATTAAGCTTACCATTGCCAGTAATAAAGTATGTATAAAATATTAGGTATCCTCTAATATAATGCCATTAGAAAGACACATTATGGTAATCTTCCCCAAATTATATAACCTCAGCTTAATCCAGGAGAAAGTATAAAATATGTAACTAGTATTATTTTAAGGTGTCAAATTCATGAAAAACAGGAAAAGACTGAAGAATGTTAACAGATTGGAGGAGACCAAAGGGACATAATGACTAAATGTCGTGTGGTAGCCTGGACTGGGTCCTGGGACAGAAAGAAAAGCCATTAGCAGAGAAACTAGGAAATCCAAATGACGTCTTATGTTAATAAGATTGTACCTGGGGCGCCTGGGTGGCTTAGTCGGTTAAGCGTCCAACTTTCGTTTAGGTCATGATCTCGTGGTTCGTGGGTTCGAGCCCCTCGCCGGGCTCTGTGCTGACTGCCAGCTCGGAGCCTGGAGCCTGTTTCAGTCTATGACTCCCTCTCTTTCTGACCCTCCCTTGCTCACGCTGTCTCTCTCTCTCCTAGAAATAAATAAAAACATTAAAAAAAATAAGATTGTACCAATCTTAGTTTCTTATTTGTGATAAATGTATCATGGTAAGAACATGAGATCTGAACATTGGGAGATGTGGGCTGAAGGGTATGTAGAAACTCCCTGTACTCTCTTTGCAGCATTTCTGGAAGTATACAATTATTCCAAAACAAACAGGTTTTAAAAATTCACATGTACAAACAATTAAATGTTTGGTTTTATTTAAACTTTTTAGGTTTATGTACTTATTTTGAGGGAGAGAGACGTCTTGCATGCACGAGTTCGGAGGGCCAGAGAGAGAAAGAGAGAGAATCCCAATCAGCCTCTGCACTATCACTGTAGAGCTCCATGTTGGCCTGGAACTCACAAACCATGAGACATGACCTGAGCCAAAACTAGGAGTTGGACGATTCACCAACTGAGCCACCCAGATGTTCCCAAATATTTAATTTTAAATAATAATGACAAATGAGTAACATCATGACAAAAATTGGGTAGATTAGGAGAACTTTAGTTCTCCACAAAATGGATATGGCCTAGACTTTGATTCAGGATCATTCCAAAATGGTAGCATTCTGTGTAACTATTTTTGGTGAAAGCATTAATATTTTATATATTTTAAATAGAGTTATGAATGGAGACAAAGCACATCCAGGAAATACCAGTGTGTCTTTTTAAATATATATGTATACATCTTGGAAAATTTGGCAACAGTATGCTTTAGACAAAGCTAATCTTTAAAAAAGATACTAAAATTATAAAGAAGAAAATTTTTTCAGTGGACATGTTGAGTTTTAAAATACCTCAGGGGAGCCTGGGTGGCTCAGTTGGTTGAGCTTCTGATTCTTGATTTTGGCTCAGGTCATGATCTCATAGTGTAGGGATTCAACCCCAAGTAGGGCTGAGCAGAGCTTGCTTAAGATTCTTTCTCTCTCTCCCTCTGTCCCTCTCCCCTGCTCACATGTGCTCTCTCTAAAAAAAAAAAAACCCACAAAAACAACAACAACAATAGAGCCTCCTGGTTGACTCGGTTGAGCATCTGATTTTGGCTTAGGTCAAGATCTCACAATTTGCAAGTTTAAGCCCCACGTTGGGCTCTGTGCTGTCAATTCAGAGCCCACTTCACATCCTCTGTTCCCCTCCCTCTGCTCCTCCCCTGCTTGCATTCTCTGTCTCAAAACAAACAAACAAAAAACAACCTTCAAAACTGATGACTTTGATCTGCATATGTGAAGAGATAGTAGACTATTAATGTACCTAACAAGTTTTGATGTTTGTTCTCATATTGTTTTCACTTAAGCATAAATCCATTTTACTCTCGTATGATTATGGATCTGGGTTTACAATAACTCTCATTTGTTCTCCCTGGAAATACAGTTCCATCAGAATTATTTCCGGTTGACTCCTGCCTACCCACCCCATATGCAAGATGCTCTCTGGAACCTTTTGTAATTTCTGGAGTCCTCACTCTTACTTGTGCCTCTATGTCCCATCTTTTTTCCCCTTGGTTAATATGTGTGTCTTTGTCATTAGTTAGCGACTTAAGCACAGGCACTATTGTACACTTCTTTTTTTCCCCAAAGCACCTAGCTCAGTGCTAAGCCTAAATAGACACTTAATGAATAATTGATTGCTTAATTAAACTGAATGCTTGTACAACAGGATAATCCATTTCCTGACCCTGAAAGACAACACAGAAATTACTGATTATCAGAGGCTGCCCTTATGCTTACCATTTATTCCAGACAAAACACTAAAGCCTCAAGTGCAAAAATCATTCCAGATTAATGTTCATCCCTATATTACATGTAGAAGTTATTTGAGGCAGTTGCAGTATGGTGACTTTTGACCTACTTTCCATTTTAAAACTTAGATTCGGAGGCAAGCTCTGTAGACATACACCCATAGTATTCTTTTCTCTGAACAGCCAAATGAATATCAGCACTACCAAAAATAAATAAAATAACAGAATCAAAGTTAAAGCTCACCAGTTGAGCTTTAATAGGCTATTAAAAGTTCAGAATTTTTTTTCTTTTAAAAATCCTTTCTTTTAACTCTGGGAAAGCACTCAAAGCAGTGTTTTTTCATAAAAATTTGACAAAAACTTACAAGTTGAAAGTTGAAATGAATTGAGCTTTCAAAAATATGTGGAAACAGGAGGTGGGAATAAAAGTTTAAACTGAATAAAGAAGAGATGACAAATGGAGGGGATCAGTATTAGGATACTCCTGATACTACTTCATTTTTAAAACTGTAGGATCCTGAATTGTTTTCTACTTTTCCCCAAATGGTTATGAACCCCACAATCTTGTAAACCTAGGAAATATGTCATACCTCATGATAAATGATATCACTCACACATTTGAGAGTTTTAGCAAACATCCATTCTTGATAATATGAGGTATCAACATGATTTTGTTTGAGTTGAGTTATTAAGAACTCTGTAAAGTTCAGATTCCCACTTCAAATGAAAACATTGCTCTGGAATGGAAACCCTTATAATTTGCTCACTCTAATTTTAATTAATAACTCTCATAGAAACTCTACAAAACAAATAAAAACAATTCACTTGACAACAAATGGCAAACATTCTTTTTTTAAAATTATATCTTATAACATCTATATTGCTGTTACAAGTAACTCTGGGATTTGCCTTCCAAAGAGAATAAAGGAAAAGATGCCCTTTTCAAACTAGAAAGATATATACAGAAGTATGCAAAATAAAGAAGGAAAACAAAGATGTTCTTCTGTAATTCATGTGAGATTTTATTTCATGTAGAATTTTTTGAAGTTCATTTACAGTTCTAGAGTCTGATTCATTGATTTCATTAGTTTATAACAGAATTAATCTCACTACTACTACTAGAAACTATTATGAGTATGTTTGCAAAAAGATTCTATTTTTGAAACAATGGTTGGAAATTAATCATCATTTCACTGTTCACCTGTATGTTTTCAGAATGAAATTAAGTGGAACAATTTTTTTTTTGTTTTTATAGAATCCCTCTAGGTTTTAAACTAATTCCCTTTGACCCAAAGACTACAATGCTTCCCATGAAAATGGATGCATTGTTTTCCTTAGCCCAAAGTTGGAAGTATCAGAAATACAGCCATTACTATGTAGCAAACATACACTTAAAACTCTTGGTAGAGAAATATTTAAAAATATGTAATTTTCACAGCACATTTAAGTACCATATTTCCAGGGTTCTTCTTTATCACTAGCTAGTGGGTTAGAAATCTGCCCATCTTTTTGTTTGTCATAGAGTAGGTGATACCTGGGTTACTTTATAAAAATGTTGAAGGACTTTACTCTTCCTTGCATCTTTCTTTCATCATCCACTTATTTATTGACCTACTCCCTTACTCATATATACAAAGCATTTGTGTACTGCCAAACATGTGAGCTTCTATGTTATTCACTGGGGCAACAATAGCGAGGAAAACCAGAACCAAACCAACCAACCAACCACAGAGACTTGGCTTCTGTTTTCACAGAGATAAAATTTTAGTAGCAGAGTGGGTTCTAATTAAACTATCACAGAAATAAATGTAGAATTACAGCTTTGACCAGTGGTATGAAGAGAGGGACCCACTACCATTTGAAATCAAGCTAAGAGAAAGCTTCCCTACATTAAGGATGGAAAGGGAGACAACAAACAAGCAAAGGAAGAAGCATGCATCCTGTCAGTCATGTGTTCAGTGCTGTTTATGGGTGCTCATGAATCCACAGGTATTGTCATAGGTACTGGGGAAACCACCACTGTGAGACTCGGGTCATGACCCTGAGGTTGAAGGTACATGGATTTTTTAACAACTGAAATACTGGTGAACTTGGAGCATGGATGAAAGAGATAGGAGTTGGGACCTCCTGGTCAGTGAAAGAAGGGGTACCTAGATCCTTGTAAGCACGGTTTTTACCCTAAAAGCATCATGAACCCATTGGAAAAGACTAAGGAGGGGAGGATGATACAGTCAAGTTATATTTCAGAAATTGCCTTGGGTGCCTGTTTGGAGAAGATTTTCATGAAAGCAAACTTGAAAGCCCTTTTCAGATTCATTGTCCTTTGAGGAAGCCGGCTTCCTCTTTATTATCAGAAGAGTCTGGCATTAATGAAGCATATACAAGGTGACTCTATTCCGTCTACGGTACTCCATCCTTTGGAAACTACCCATCATTCCCCCTTTATAAAAAAATCTTTTTGCAGTTTACCTGGAAAAAATGGAAGAACCATTTAGGATTGGAACTTGGCTGATAAAGTTAGTGTGTTCTTTATCTAGATAGAGTGCTTGTGTGTGTGTGTGTGTGTGTGTGTGTGTGTGTGTATGCAATTCTTTTCTTTCTTATGATGAAAAAAAATCTATTCCTTTAATTTATGTTCATGTCATCTTTCCAAAAAGAATTTGAGCTAACTGAAAATCTACTTATCATCTTGATTAGACCAGTATATGTTTATTCCTTTAATGTATTTTAAATGGGTTTTCCCATATACATTCAGTCAGGTTTATTTTTTATCACACCATGTTGGTGGAAGCATTATGTAGCTGTCAAAACGGGCTGTGTTGATGTGTTTTTGTTAAAACAACAAGGAATTATTAAGAAGCTCTGCATGCACTCTGCTAGGTGCTTGTGTAGCTCTCATAGCTTTTTATCAGATGGGGCATTTATCTTGTAAAGATCCAGCTAGCTTGATAGCCATGAAAGCAGCCAGTACTTTTCCATGCACAGTGTTTTTTTTTTTCCTTTCCCTCCTTTAAAAAGAGTTCACTGTGTGTCAGACAGGTTTGTAGACATTGAGGTAGAGTCTTTTGTGGGAAAATGAAACATGTTAGTGTGTCTTTTCTCTGAATATAAGTGGATTCTAGAGTATAAATGTGGGTTCACCATCATGTTTTCTATAGTAAGGCTATATCTAATGATTTCAGCTAGTTATTTGGAGAGCTGAGAAAAGAAGCCACAGATACAAAACAGATTTTCTTTGTGGAAATGAAGTATGATAATTTTCAAATAGAGGCAGACATATTTCCTTTACCCAGGAAAGAGGACCTATGTATATAAGAGGCAAAATAATGCAGAGATTAAGTGTTGCTATGTAGAGGCAGACTAGAGTTCTAATCCTGTCTCCGCCATTTATCACCTGTACAGCATTGGCCAAGGTGCTTATCCTCTGTGTCTCAGTTATCTGGGTTCTGAAATGGGTACGATAGTAGTGTCTACCTCCTCTGGTTCTGATGAGGATTAAACAAAACAGAGAGTATAGAGATCTTAGAAGAGTGCCTGGCAGATAGTAAAGGATAAAAAAAATGATAATAGTTAAATCACATAAGTTGAGTAAATTATATGGTTAAAAGTGGTGAAAGAATTAGCTGAGACTCACACCTTTTAGACAACATTGCTTAGTTCTCAAATGTTTGCCTTTAATTCTCTGAGTGACAGCTAAAGGAAGAAAAAAAGATATAGGAAAAGACTGACTTATGAAATTCAAATAAGTAGCATTTCAAACCACTGTTTAGTTCTTCATCACTGAGAAACAGCTTATTTTTGCATATTTAAAAGATGAAAGAAAATGCATACATATTAATTTTAAATTAGGCTTTCTAATGGGGGTAGAACTTTTCATGTGATTTCCACTGGTGAAAAATGAGGCATTCATGCTCAGGTGAATGTTTTAGTGTTTCAGGCAAGAATAAATTAACTATAGCAATTGAAGGTATACCCAAATCTCCTCATGTTTTGAAGAAAAGTGTGTGTGTGTGTGTGTGTGTGTGTATTCATAACTCCTTGATGAAAAATAGATATGATGGCCATACTTTTGCTCAGTGGCTTACCATCAGTAGGATATTTAAAATTTCTCTGCTGTGTTTTTCTTTTTCTTTCTTTCTTTCTTTTTTTTTTGTAACATGGCAATGACTATTACCAGAGTAAAAGAAACTTACTGTCCTTTTATCCAAAGGTGCTATCTAAGTATTTCACTCAGGTGGATTCCAGCAAATACACTTAATAATTTGTATTTCCTTGAGTACCAACACAGACACTGGTATATAGTAGAAAAGTTGTGTATGTTAATAACTAAAGAATTAGATACTGGTTATATCTGCAGTTAATAAACTTTCAATTTCAAACTGCTTTAAATCCATTTGCAATAAGCTTATGGAGGGTTTGAACAGTGTGGAGGTTGATGATGTACTTGGTTATGATGCATTAACATGCTCAGCTGGGAAGTGTCTGTAAATCTAGCCTATCCACCCTGGTTTGTCTCCAGTATGCCCTGTTCTCTGGGCCTTCCAAGCATTGTCTGATTCCAATGAGAGTAATCATAGTGTTTTGGTAGTTCTTATATTACTAATACCATAATTTTTACTGTTACATCATTAACATCACTGTCGTCATCATCATCTTCATCATCAATATTTATTGAGTGCTAAAAGTGAACAAACTCTGTGCCCACCACTTTATTCGATCATCTCAATAGCCCTCTGTAACATATATGCTATTATTATCCGCTATTTATGGATGAGAAAATGAGGCTTAGCAAGTTTAAATACTTGCCCAAGTTCACACTGCAAATAAAAGATGGACTCAAACTTTAAATTTAAACAGCCTAACTCCAAAGCTGTAACTAACCGCTACACTTTACGACCCAATATTATCATTAAAATCTTAGATTTTTATCTTTGAATTTCTGTGCTTTTCTGTTTTGTCTTTATAGTTGAAAGTTCTTTCCCCACCAAATACATATTCTCTCTTTTGTCCTCAGAATTAGGATCTGTACATTTTAGCTAGGCATGTGGCCATCAAGAATAAGAATCCTATATCCTAAACTTCCCATACATCCATGTGATTTAGGTCTGTCTAATGAGATGCTGATGAAAACTCCTTAAATAGGAGAAGGTATGTCTTCCATTGATCCTTTCTTTACTCTCTTAGATAGCTTGGGGCCCTGGGGAGGTCACTGGACCAGTCATCACAGAATATACTATGAAAGTCACACACTACAGACAGTAGAAAAGTAGTGCAAAAGGACCCGGGCTCCCTGACACTGTGCCTCACTGAACAGCCCTAAGTCAGCTCTTTCCAGGCTTATTTTTTTTTNGCTTAACCGACTAAGCCACCCAGGCGCCCCTTTCCAGGCTTATTTTAGTTCAGAGAAATAAATTTCTAGTGTGCTCATATCTTGGTTAATTGGGGGTTTTGTTCTCTTAAATCCAACCTAACCCTACCTAATACACTTTTGGGGGCAGAGAATCCTTTTATATGTATGAATACTCAACATTTAAAAAGTACTTATAAAAGGGGCAGCTGGGTGGCTCACTCAGTTAAGCATCTGACTCCTGGTTTTGGCTCAGGTCATGAACTCAGTGGTTCCTGAGGTCAAGCCTCATGTTGGGCTCTGCACTGACAGTGTGGAGCCTGCTTGGGATTCTCTCTCTTCTTCACTCTCTGCCTCTCTTCTGCTTAATGTCTATCTCTCTTTCTTTCAAAATACATAATAAGTATTTTATAAAGTACTTAGTAAACATCAGATTGCTTCATGGTAATTGCAGATTTCCAGATATGTCAATGGCTTAAAATCATGAAAATCACACTATATTTATGTTATACTCCAAAACTAAGTATACTTGAAACTCTCAGATGGATAGTTTATTAGGCCAAGGTTTATTTGGTGGCCACTTCTTTCAGTTCTTTCATGTTAACACATAGTGTAGTTGATATAAAATGCCATTGTATACACATTTCTGGACGCCCTTTTAGTGCCGACAGAATAAGAAAAAGCTACTTTAAAGAAAGGTCTCCTTTCTGAATTAATGACATCTCTTGTTAGAGCAGTCTTAACTGGTATTATTGTAGTAAAAGAACCTGTCAACAATTACGATACAAATCCACATTCTAATAGTTGTGCGCAGTCTTGTTCACTTAATCGAGGTTATTGTGATGCAGCATTATGAAGTGAATCTTATGAAAGTTAGTACAAACCAACTCAAGAGGGAAACCTGTCTAACACTTTCCTTCCAACAAAAGCTATTAATGATACAGAGCTGAGATGCCAAACAAGAGAAGAAAATGCACCACAAAATTATTAAAGAATCAAATGGGTACAGCTCAGTGTTCCTTTTGTCTCAGTAATGTTGTCTAATGCATTACTTTCTCTGAATAGATGAGAATTTTGTTGGAAAATAAGATGGGAAAAGCATTCTTGTTCGGTTATTCCTTCTCTTATTTACAAAGTTTAATAAGTATGTTCCAACCTCCTGGACCAGGCACTAGGCTCCCCTCTGATGACACAGGAATAAACAACATTGACAAAAGTCATGCCTGCCCAGAACTGACTTTCTCAGAGAACAAGTCAAACAGTAATGAAAAGCAACTGGAAAACTAAGATGTTTAGACAGTGGTTAAAGTGAACAAGATAATGAGATTGAAAGTGATTGGAGACTAAGGAAGGTCAGGTCAGATTTCAGAGGATGTGTGATTTGAGCTGAGAACCTAGGTGACAAGATATGCCAGTCTCATGGGAATCTGGGGAGAGAGCCATCCAAGCAGCTAAAGTAGGGAGTGCACAGGTCAACCACACTGAGATACCACCTCACACTGGTCATAGTGGCTAACATGAACAAATCTGGCAACTATAGATGCTGATGAGGATGTGAAGAAATGGGCACCCTCCTACACTGTTGGTGGGAATGTAAACTGGTGCAGCCCCTCTGGAAAACAGTGTGGATGTTCCTCAAAAAATTAACAATAGAACCTTCCAATGATGCAGCAATAGCACTGCTGGGAATTTACCCAAGGGATAAAGGAGGGCTGATGCATAGGGGCACATGCACCCCAATGTTCATAGCAGCACTCTCAACAATAGCCAAATCATGGAAAGAGCCTAAGAGTCCATCAACGGACGAATGGATCAAGAAGATGTTGTTTATCTATACAATGGAATACTACATGGCAATGAGAAAGAATGAAATCTGGCCATGTATACCAACATGGATGGAACCTGAGGGTGTTATGCTGAGCGAAATCAGTCAGGCAGAGAAGGACAGATACCATATGTTTTCACTCCTAAGTGGAACAGGAGGAACTTAACGGAGGACCATGGGAGAGGGGAAGGGGAAAAATAGTTGGGGAGAGGGAGGGAGGCAAACCATGAGAAAATCTTGAATGCTGAGAATAAACTGAGGGCTGATGGGGGAAGGGGAGAGGGAACGGGAGGTGACGGGCATGAAGGAGGGCACTTGTTGGGATGAGCACTGGGTGTTATATGGAAACCAACTTGACAATATATGACAATATACTATGAAAGAAAAAAAATGTTTGTGGAACATAGAGGAAAAGGGAAGAGTGATGGGTGCTAAGTTCAGGGCAGTGGGCAAGACTCAATCAGGTAAGACCTTGAAGCCATGTTCAGGTGTTTGGTATGTATTCTCAGTTCTTTCAGGAGAGGAGGCAGTGGAAGTAACAATTTTATGTTAGAGAACTGTTTTTCTTTGATTGTGTATAATTTCCAACTGAAACTCAGTTTTAGGATGTGAACTACCCAAGTTCTCCTATCTATATAGTTTAAGTGACCATCATGGCCAGAAATTTTCTGGTATTTTACAAGTAAAATGTTATGCTATTGGGCATATGAAGGCTGAAACAAGTTATGGATTCTTGTGATCTATGATATGATAAATCATGAATCTGACTCAGTTATGAGCCTCTTTTTGTCCATACTGAAAGCATACAGATATAGTAAATTCAGCCTTATCTGTTGGTAACATAATGGGTTGAGTAAATACTGATTTTGAATAATAGGCCTGTCATTTCTTATTTAATAGTTTTAATATTTGCTTTTTCCTATTTATAGGAAAAATATATATCTACATATATATATATATTTTTTTAAACATATATTCTATTAACCATAGTAAACTACTAAATGCATGGATAAGAGTGGGCATGGGGAGAGACAGTAACACCAAATTTTATATTTATGAAAACCTTTTTATATTGTTTCCAAAGTATATATAGTCTGCTCATGGGGCTTACAGTATGGAACTAAGAAGCATAAGAAACAGATACTCTGTTTGCAGGGTCTCAGTGAGAAACAATAAATACACACTCATGTAGCCTGCTCCTGTAAGGAAGAAAGACATTCAGTCAGCCTCCTTCTGTAGACCTCTGCTCCAACCTCAGGATCTTTTTCATCACTATTATTTTTGCAGCCACTACTCATCAATGAGTTGTCAAACAAAACTAGCCCATCACTTGCCTTAAACAACAAGGAACAAAGATGATATGGATCTTTTCTGGGAGTGAGAATTCTCTGTTCATTTTACAAAATAGAGGGTAATTTATGAAAAGAAAAACATGGACCCAAGGGACTTTATCTTTATCTAAGATAAATGAAATATGGGCAGTGTTATGTAAATATTAGATTTCATATTTTTCTAAGAACGTTTAAAGATGCTTGTTCTAGTTCTGTGAAAATTATTGGTGTTTTGGTAGGGATTGCATTAAATCTGTAGATTGCTTTGGCTGGTATAGACATTTTAACAATATTAGTCCTTCCAATCCATGAACATGGACTGTCTCTCTATTTCTTTGTGTCATCTTCATTATCTTCCATCAGTGTTTTACAGTTTTCAGAGTACAGGTATTTCACCTCTTTGGTTAAATTTACTCCCAGGTATTTTATTATTTTGCATTCAATTGTAAATAGGATTATTTTCTTAATTTATCTCTACTGCTTCATTATTATTGTGTAGAAATGCAACAGATTTCTGTAGAATAATTTTGTATCCTGTGACTTTACTGCATTCATTGATCGGTTGTAGCAGTTTTAACAAGGTGCGCACTGGTCACCTTGCAAAGTGAGAACTGCTGCCTCCAGAACCAAGGCCCTGCAAAATGCGGCTCAGAGATGTGATGTTGATCGGGCTTGTGCTGGTCTTCTGAGGGCGCGTACCGGCAGTATTGGGTCTTAGGCACGTGTGACTGGGAAGGGCAGGTCCCTTGAATCATGTGGTGCACAGCTTGGTGCAAGTAACTGAGGTAGCAGATGCAGGCATGCACTGGTTCCTGCCAGTGGCCATGTGTTTATGTTGGGTGTTGGGGAGAGAAATGGCACCTTCCAATTCCTTTGTTTCTGGAGAATTTCCTTGTGATCTCTTTCCGGGCTGTACTCTGAGATGAATATGTCTCCCTCCTGTATGCCCCAGATGTTTTTCAAACTGTTGGTTTATGCTGTATCTTCACTAGATGTTTGTCATGTTGTCTCTTTAAGGTTGAGATCTCAGTCTCCTAACACTCTCTGTGCTCTCTCTGAGCCTAGTCCGCTGATTTTTAAAATTCCAGGCTTTAAGTCCTACTGATTGTTAGAACTCACAAAATTTGGTCCCTCTTGCTTTCACTGCCGAATGTTATGAGGATTCATGTTCCTAGTGAGGGTTGTTCACAGTAGTAATCTGTTTCTTGACTTTCTTCGCCATGGACTCCCTCCTACCAGCAGAAGCCCATGGTTTGTTTGGCTCCCAAATTGTGGCTCCACTCTTCCTGCCTTCTTCTGTGTGGCCTCTTCTCTGCATTTAGTTGTGGAGCTTCTTCTACTAGTCTTCAGTTCGTTTTCTGTGTTATTTACACTGATGTGAATTTTATCTATCTATATCCCTTGGATGAAGTGAGCTTAAGGTCCTCTATTCCACCATCTTCCTGCCTCCTTCCTGATTTCTATAACTTTTAAAAGTATCTTCAATAGAAAGATGAAATGAAAACAGTCCTTCTTATTTAAGTTTTCTGTTCCTAAAAAGTTATTATTTTTCTTTATTAGAGGCTCATGAACTTTATATTTTGTAACATCTGACAAAATAGACTCCCAACAGAATGTTAAGAAATGTTAATTAAGAAAGTCTATGATGGGATGAGGTAGAGAAGGGAGCTTCTAGTAGTTGCTGGAATTTTCTGTTGGTTGTGAGGTATGTGGGTAATTCACTTATAATGCTATTTTGTTTTTAGTAACATTGTTGCATTTATTTTAGAACTTCAAATAATTTTAATTTTTTAATGTTTATTTTATTTTTGAGAGAGAAAGAAAGAATGAGCGAGAGAGAGAGAGAGAGAGAGATAGAGAGAGAGCACAAGCAGGGAAGGGACAGGGAGAGAGGGAAACAAAGAATCCGAAGCAGGCTCCAGACTCTGAGCTCTCAGCACAGAGTCAGACTCAAGACTTGAAGTCACGAACCGTGAGATAATGACCTTAGCCTAAATCAGAGGCTTAACTGATTGAGCCACCCAGGTGCCCCAGAACTTCAAATACTTTTAAATTATAGTATAGAAATCCCACTTCATCAAAATGAGAAATGGATTAAGAAGAAAATTGGGTCAGCACCTTGAAAGGAGACAAGTTTTACTCGTTTTTGAGCCCTCAGTATAGTATTGGACACTCAATAAATGTTGAATAAATGAATAATCTGAATAAAGTTTTACCTTCAAAAACTGAGATGACTGCTTGTTCTCCAAATGAAATATAAATGTACAAAGGTAACTCTATAGATTTTAATTTCCCGACAGACTTCCAAGCTGCAACAGTTGTTTTATATAGTGCAGAAATATTGCTCTTTCCCACTAACTCTGACCCTGAAAATATCTGTCACAAATAACTGAGCTCTCTAATAGTTCATAATGATCCTGTCCTCCCAGCAGAACTAATCAGTAATTTGGAATCAAATTGGCAATTCTAAAAATGAGGCATTGCTCACATTGATTTCTTATGTGGTTATCATCCTTGTGTTAAAGGAGACAATTGCAATATGTTAGCATCAGTCAGTATTATGAATAAACTTTCAAACCATGAGGTTTGATGATTATGACCTATTGTGGTTTTTTTTAACTTCTATTGCTAATCGTTTGCATGAGAAAGTTTATATTATACCAGGAAAGTCATAATTTCACTAACATTTTTAATATTTGAGTATTATGTTGGGTTTTTTTTTTTTACCTTCCTTTGAATTGTGTATATTTTCCTATTATATATATAAATGTTTATTTAATTTGAGAGGGGGAGAGAGAGAGAGCAAGCCAAGCAAGAGTGGATAAAGGACAGAGGAGAATCCCAAACAGGCCCTGCACCATCAGCTCAGAGCCTGATGCAGGGCGTGAACTCAAACCATGAGATCATGACCTGAGCTGAAATCAAGTGTTGGACACTTAACCAACTGAGCCACCCAGGCACCCCTCCTATTTATATTTTTCTTTAAAATGTTATTAAATCTAAATCGTAAAATTTGCCATATTTATTGTATTGACTGATGGTGCATACAGAAGTCTTGATAGGTCATAATCATCAAACCTGTTAGGTTAGTCATAAGGCAACAAGGAAATCAAGGCCATAAAAAAAATTCTCATGGGACCAGTTAGCATCACATGGAGAAAGCCTCTTGACCAGTTTGTAACTCATATATTAAACTGCTATCTCAAAGACCAAGACTGCTAGTCGAGGGATGATTAAGTTAAGGAGCTTAACCAACTTAATACAAATTCATAGTAATAAATTATAAAAAAATAATGAAACATACAACTTATTTTGCAGTCAGAAAAAGAGTGCCTTCATATATGATAGACATTTTAAAAGTGTTATATATAGTTTAAATGATTACAAATTCCAAATTACAGATGGCGTTGGTACTAAAATAAAGTTAATGCAGTCTTTCATACTGAATATATTTGTTCATGGGAAATGAATCTAGATATATGCTGCTAAACATTGAGCACTTATCTCCCTCCTTCAGGCAAAGTTAGATCTCACAAAGAAGATAGTCTTTGTCTTTCTTTCCTGATAGCCAAGTGACTTTGAGTTAATAATTTATAATTCAGTGTAAATAAAAGAATAATTGTCATGTTCATTCTCTAATTCCAAAAAAAAGATTTTTCTTAAAATTCTTATAAATTTTTCAGATAAGAGCTAAATCAGTAAATATTTTTTATCATTGGAAACACCAAGGTTTAATATCATCTGTTACCCATTGTAAAAATATGTTTTCAGTTATTTTTTTTCTCTTATATAGGTAAAACTTTAAATCTGTATCTAAATTTAACCTTGAACCAACTGTTATATTTTATATTTAGGTATGTGTGCTTAATTTATGTCTTTTTTAACAATGCAAGTAATTCTTGATAATTAGGTTTTTTGTTTACTTGCTCAAGTTGTATAGTAAGTATATTTTTATTATATTATCATTAACTATTTTTGGGTCATATGTGGGTAGTTGCATGCTAGCAACTTGAATTCCTAGCAGAGTACCTTAGAGCATTTTGAGGGATTGTCAAAAATCATACTTGATGGAAAGATTGCTTTGGGTGGAACTCTTTTGTCACTTACCACAAGCTGGACCCCAGAAATCTCTCATACCGTATAGGAGGGAAACAGAAATATGGTGCATATCAAATGTCAGCCATAGTCATTTTATGAAAAAGTCCTCATCAAGAAATTATTACATTTTACCTGGGAAGATCCCTCAAGTCTATTTAGTTTTGTCTCTGAAAAGAAGATTGTCACCTTCTGGAGGAGTTCCTTCAGTAGAAGATCACCTGCAAATTTACTGACACAGTGTTTAAACAGAATTTTTAAAATACAGATTGTGTTGTGTATGTTTTTAGCATTCAGGAATATATGTGGCGGAAATTGTCTTGATTACATTCCATAATGAGAGTGTTTCAGAGATGTTACTGAATCCTGTAAATCAGTAGGCTGGAATAAGCAGTACCTGATGTTGGCCATCTTTACTTCAAGAGGGATGTACATACTCTGTGGATAACTGATGTTTCAGAAATTATTATCCCACATACCTTTTGGTACCACTTTTTTGTTAGTATATTATAATCTATTGCAAAATGATAGAGTGGATTATTTTTTTAGAAATCATATTTCTTCAAAGTCACATTTCTGTCTCTGCTTTTGAAGGTTAAGCATATAGACAACATAATCAATTACAACATTGTGGAAAAGATATATAATGAAGATATGGCCTGTAAATAACACTTTATCATAGAACCCATAAAAACACAATATTTATCAAAAGTGTATGTTTTTTTGTACCAATTTACAATGAAATGGGGGAAAGTAGTATAAGGATGAGACATGGTTAAATCAAGGAAAAATGATATCAATGGAAAAGCAATATTCCAAATTCATAGTGCTAAAGTTGATTCATAAAGCGATTTACTTTTTCTATCAAGTATCAATAGTATCAAATTCAGTTAGTAACATGTACATGAGTTCCTTTGTGAATTGAGAAATATCTTTATTCAATTGTATATATCCCAGCCATTCTTAGTCAATAGCTCCCTCTTTAGACCTATGGGAGTTATCAACATTTATTTATGCCTTGGAAAATCAATTTACAGGGACTTTTGTGTCAGTACCTGTGAAATCTACTCCCTAAATTAGTTTTGAAAAAAATATTTCTACTTAAGGAACAGATAAAACCTCTGGAAGTAAGAGGTTGAGAATAAATTGTTAATTAAGTGCTGAAATGGGAATAAAAATTATGTTTAAATACATTAATTTGATACTTTCACATGCTCCAGTGGCAATAAAACTTAACTTTTCAAATACAATGGCCTATTTTCAGTCTAGCAGATTAATATACCAAGGTCTAAGCTTTTGGGATTATTTTTAAATTTCACTGTGTTTTATTTTCTTATTTGTCAGCATGTTTTAGTCTTTATTTTGCTCTGCATGAGTGAAACTCTACAAAATTATATTCTTATTTTGGGATTGGGTTTGCTTCTTTTGCTTTCAGTGATTGTAGTTTTCTATCATCATCTGGAATATTCCTATTAAAATCTGAAGCCAATATCAGGTTTAGCTAATAAGGTTGCTTATCTTTCTCTTTTTTAATTAACATGTATATTTCCACAAATTTTAAATCTAATAGATTTTAGAGAATTTAACAATTGTTATAGAACTCCCAAAAAGAGATAAAATAAAAAGCGTTATTCATTTTACCCCCATATGGATATAATCATACTTAATATTTAATATAACTACCATGATTCTTTTTTCTATAATGCATTTATAACATTGGTATGAAGCTGAAAATTTTTTTGTTTTTGTTCTTTTAGAGAGCACACAAGCAGGGGAGAGGGGCAGAGGTAAGGAGAAAGAGAGAATCTTAAGCAGGCGCCATGCATAGCACAGTGCCTGACATGGGGCTCTATCCCACCACCCTGGGATTATGACCTGAGCTGAAATCAAGAGTCAGATGCTCAACTAACTAAACTACCCAGTTACCCTGATTTTTTTTTAAATTTATTTATTTTGAGAGCAAGAGAGAGAACACGTTTGCATGTGTTAGTCGGGGAGGGCAGAGAGAGAGAGAGAGAGAGGGAGAGAATATCCCAAGCATACTCTGTGCTATCAACACAGAACCTGATGTGTGGCTTGATCCCACAAACCATGAGATCATGACATGAGCTGAAGTCAAGAAACACTTAACTGCGGAGCCACCCAGGTACCCCAGTGTGGTTTTATATTTTTTCAATAGTCATTATTACAAACAAGAGTCATTAAAGATACATTTTAAGCAATTCACTCATGTAATTAAATATCTTTTCTAAATACCATTGGAAATTTCTCAATATTTTATTTTATTTTTTTTCATTTTAGCAAATTTTATTTTATTTTATTTTTACAAATAGTTTATTGTCAAATTAGTTTCCACATAACACCCAGTTTCTCAATATTTTATAAAACCGAAGTACCAAACTAACTTAGATATTCTTGCACATGCTAAATGTGCTACATTGACTACAGTGACTCTCTTTACTGCTATATCTTTAATGGCTCTCTCATTATTCCCTCACAGTTTCCTGGAAGTGAAGTAGTTGAGTTCAAAAGCGAAGACACCTTTGATATATTGCCAATGAGCTTTTCAGAGTGCCAGTGTAAAGTATTACTCCTAAAAAGGAGATTCTGATTTGAATGATAAGATTAATATTTTTTAATGTCTATTTATTTATTTTGAGAGAGAGAAAGAGCATGCGCTTGTGAATGGGGAAGGTACAGAGAGAGAGGGGGAGAGAGAATCCCAAGACTGCTCTGGGCTGTGAGCACAGAGCCTTATGTGGGACTTGATCCCAGGAATTGCTAGATCATGACCAGAGCCGAAATCAAGAGTTAGATGCTGAACAACTAAACCATCCAGGTACCTCCAAGACTGATCATTTTAAGCTAGAATTTGCTTTACCAAGCTCTCCACTTCACACCCACACATACTCACACCCCTCCCCACCATACTAAACTTCTTATTTACTGTATATTTATGAAAACACTACTTTAAAAGGAAGAGAAAATACTAGTTTCTCCTAGAAGTATACAATAGTTATCCTGGTGGCATTTAACTGAGGTGTTTCCAGTTATTATTTAATTTGCATTTTAAAGGCATTTATTATGAGTTAATGAATCAATTGATTCTCCAGGGAACATTTAATAAGATTTATTGCCTTATAAAATTTATATGGCTCTCAGCTAACTGAGATTATAATTATTAGCAGTTGCATAATTACATTTGTGGTAATTTGGGAGATGACCAAAGACAAGAAATATTTATAACTTTTTACATTTTATATAGAAATGGATGGCTTTTACATGTGATTTTAAAACATATTCATAACTTCAAAGCACCTGTATTTATTTTTTTAATTTGAAAGGTATTTAAAAAATCTATTAACTACAAATATAAGTTCTTCATCACAGCTGTAGTGCAGAGGAAATAAAGGACAATTAATTTAAAAATGTTAAATCCAGAGAGTTTAAAATGCTGTGTTCTTTGAGTAATCTGTACCTCCGCCACCTGAAGGTAAAAGTTCCTAACTTTCTACAACTTGTCTTCTTCTTCTTCTTCTTTTTTTTTTTTTTTTTTTTTTTTTTNTCAACACCCTAGAGGAGAAAGCAGGAAACAACCTCCTTGACCTCCACCACAGCAACTTCTTACTTGACACATCCCCAAAAGTAAGGGAATCAAGCGCAAAAATAAATGATTGGGACCTCATCAAGATTAAAACCTTCTGCACAGCAAAGGATACAACTTCTCTTCTGAGGCCACTGGTATTCATCCATTTCATTCCAGCCTGCCTGGCCCTAAGAACATAAGCAGCTCCATCACTGAACTGAAGGGACTTTTCCTTCTCTCCATGTCCCCCTTCCTCCTCTCCATTCTACGCGCTCCCATCAGCCTTCACTGAGACCCATCAGTATCCATTTCTCTATGAAACCCTTCCTATCATTGTCTCCTCTTAACATCGCCTTCCTGATCTTTCACTACATTTGATCTTATCTAATACTTTCTTTTTCCTGTTCCTTCTGCCTGGAAACCCATTTCTTATCTGAGAGAGGTGCAACTGATATGGTGCAAAAGCCTTGGCCACATGGCTTGCTTTGGCCAGAGGTATATTAGCAGATATTACACAAGCAGAAGCTTCGAAGCCCTTGCCCATTGTTCCTCTCCCACTACTGGAACCTTTTCCACTACCATTCTGACTGCTTACCTGCAGGGATGAACAACCACACGGATCAGCGATGGGCCATCCAAGCTAATGCCTCCCATGCCACCACCCCACACACCCCCCGTCCCCACTCCAGACTATCAGCCAGCTAGCTGCTGATATATAAGTGCCCCCATGAGAAACAAGCACGAGACTTTTCCTGTTGAACTGGTCCAGTTTGCTGATGTATAGAATCATGAGCAAATAAAATGGTAGTTGTTTAAGTCAGTATGTTTCAAAGTATTTTTTTTAATGTGGCAATAGATTGTTGTTATGGTTATCTGGCTAACCTCTCAGACCTGTTTCCTCACTGATAAAATGATTAATTGAATCCCCTGTTGATTGGCCCAAATGGCACAGTAAAATATCCAAGCCCTTGGATTGTAGCGTCTAGACTCACACTGTCTAATTTCAGCCTTGGCTCCATCAGATACTAACTTGGTTTCCTTTTTTCTGTTTCCTTAACATAACATTATTTTAACATCTTTGTGCTTCATTTTTCTTGTAAAAATGTGTGTAATAACAGTAGTGGTGTATCAGTTAGGAGTATTTTGCTACAGGTGACAAAAGAGCTGATTTAAGTTAGCTTAAGTAAAAGAGGAATATTGCTCAGTTTATTGGAAAAGCACAGGGTAGCCTGTTGCCAGGTGCTTTTGCTTTCAGTAGTTTAAACAGCATCATTAGAATGTTGTCTTTCTTCATGTATCCCCCACTCTCCTTCATGCTGCTGGCATCATCAGCCTCCTGAAGTATTGAAATGGCTGCTGGCACTTTTACATTGATAACATTTCAGGTCAAGTCCAGTGAAAGAGGAAAACCCATCAGATATACCTACAAAAGTCTTATTAGCTCTGGTTAAGTTGGTGCCTACATGTGGATGGGAGAAACAAAATTTTGATTGTCTAGATATAAGTCATATCTTCAACCTTGGACAGCACTTAGTATTCTATAACTTGACTCTGACGATGGCTATATAAATTTATATATATGATAAAATTATACAGAACTAAATATACACACACATAAATAAACATGAGTGCATGTATAACTGGTGAAATAAGGTCTTAAAAAGATCAATGTCAATTTCTGTTCTGTACTATTGTTATACGAGGTGCTGCCATTAGGGGAGTTGTGTGAAGATATACAAACTTTATGTGTTATTTCTTACAATTGCGTGTGAATTTATGATTATCTCAAAATGAAAACTTAAAAAAAAAGCACCATGCACAGAATGACACAAAGTTGACAAGAAGGGCAGTAATTATAATCATTATCTGAATTTGAAAGTAATGAACATCTTTCCTTAAAAACACAAATTATTTATAGTCTCCTCCAGGAAGTCTTTCTGGTTCCCCACTCAGAACCTGTTTGACTTTGTGAAGTACTCCATTTCAAAGAACATCACTGTTGTACTAATCAGAGACACTTAGGTGTCTGTGATTTATGGATCTGTCTAGATTTATCAGCTCCTGAAAGTAAGGGATATCCTAGTTTGACTTATTCATTCCTTCCTTTATTCATTTGTATTTTTTTAATATTTTCATATGTCTTAGCACAGGTCTTTTTCCCATGTGGGACTTTCATAAAAATGTTAAGATTTGATATTTAGGTAAAAACATATTTTTTCATGATTATAACGATCAAAGCAAATCACTAGACATATTTCTTAATTGTACTTATATCAGAACTATTGAATGACGGATAATTTTTTTTCTGAACTGGATTGTTTTGGGGAGTTTTCTTATCAGTGTTCAAAGAGACTCTGAAGATAGGAGATAGCTACAAAAAAAAGAGTTTTATTTTACAGGAGCCTGGGGATCTGAGATTAGCTATTGAATGATCATCACAGCAGAGCTCAATTCCCTTTTTATTTAGGTGTTGTGGGTTTCTGTCATAGCAATTTTAAGTAGAAAGGAGTTCATGATCTCCTCCTAAGGAGTTTGCTATTCAAGTGAATTTTGGGAAGCAGAGAAAAAAAAAAGGGCCAAGTGAGTTTTTTAATAGAGGATTACTCTCCCCGAAGTCGGCTATAATCCTCATATATATAGGTTCTCTGGCCATGGCTGAGTGAACAGATAATAGCCTGTTTAGAATCGTTTGCCTTTGTTCAGTGAAGGGCATCCTGTCCTCCCACCACCCAGCCTTTTTTTGTTCTTCACGCCCACCAAATAAGAGTGATGCCAAGTTCACAAATAGAAACCGAGACCATTAACATATCAAGCACTTCCAAGATCAAAATACTGCATACGGCATGTGTGTTTTAATGAAAATCTAGACTCAGAGGCAGCTGAAGTCTACATTGTGTGAGTTTCCAAGATAAAAGTGCGATTTCAATGAGAAAAGAAACTTTTAATGCTTAAAGTAAAAATCGCTTCTTACATTTAGTGCCAATTAGTTTCCTACGTTACAATATATATCATTGCCAAACTACTTCCCAGAGGGAGATGAAGAGTGCATTCCTTCCCCCCCACCCCCCACCCCCTGATTTTCCTTTTGCTTGGGAGAAACTACCTGCCATGGTCTGGCTCCTGCTATAAACTGTCTTGAAAGTTGGTTATTTCATTTATGTGGAACCCATTCCTCTTGGGGACTGGTGCTTCTGAAGGCCTTATCTGTTACCCCTTAGTTTTGCGTTTCTTCACTTGATAGCCTTGGATCTAATGTTATTGATCACTGTGGTTGTGTGGCTCATCATCTTGGGGAAAATGAGGTTACTGACTCCATTTCCTTTTGTCTAGCATATGCTTTGATGAGCTCATATATTCTCCTTTCTTGAGTGTTTCCTTTTTTCCACTCACCTTCCTGACACCTTTCTTATAGAGACAGAGAAATACAATCTTCAGGCATGAAGGGAGAGGGGATTACAAAAGAAAGGGAAATTTTAGAGGCTAGAGAGTTTCCATTTGTCCTAGCAAAAACAAAACAAAACAAAAAAACCCAAAACTGTATTCATTTTCTATTGCTGTGTAACATATTACTACAAACTTAGTGGTTTAAATCAACATGTGCTTAGTATTATGCAGTTTTAATGGCTAGAGTCCAAACATGCCTTAACTATATCCTCTATCCAGTGTCTCAGAAGTCTGCAATCAAAGTGGGCACTAGGGAGTGGTGTCACTCTTAGCTGAGACTTGGAGGATCGTCTTTCAGTCTCGTTGAGGGTACTGGCAGAAATCAATTTCTTGTGGTTGTTAAGACTGTGATCCTTAGTGCTTAGAGACTGTCCTCTCCTTAATTAGTTCACAGCGGAGCTATTTGCTTTCTTCCTTCAAGATAAGCAAGAGACTTTTCATAGCTTCACCAGGCTCACCTGATTAGGTCAGGCCCAACCAATAATCATCTCCATTTTGATTAAATCAGTCTGCTGATGATTGACCTAATCACAGGAGGATATCCCATCCCAGATCTCACCCATTCATAGGGGGAGGAGGTTATACAAGGGCAGAGTCATCAGGTGTAATCTTAGAATTCTGCCTACTGCCGGGGCAATGCCTGTCTTACCATCATTCTCTGCCTCTTAGAACTGAAGCTGGCACATAGCACATAAACTGTAAAAAATTACCAAAAACATGAATGACTCACTCTCTTCATTTTCTGAATTATTACAACAAATAAAATTTCAAGTTCACTGTTATTGATTACATGTCTTAACAGATGAATCTTTCGATTTATACCTACCAGCCTCCCAGATTTCTGATGCTGGCTCTGTATACATATTTGACACTGAAGCACATACCAGTTTAAACCAAGTGATGTCTGGAATGGTTACCTGGTTCATTTTCAAAGTACCTTTTGTTAAGGAGAGAAGGCCAGTGTTTGCTCTTCACTCCTCAAAACTTGCATCCATCTCTCCTAGTACTGATTCTGCTGCTCAGTCATTAGACAAAGGAGAGTGGCTATATGTATTGATATTCATTTCCCTGGCTTTACATGTTTGCATGCTGACGGCCGGCAGATACACTGTGTTTTTCAAAGTTGCCTTAATATTTTCAAAAGCCTTTTCTTTTTCAGGCTTGTGTCTCGGCATGTAGGGAATAGGTCTCTGTTTTCATAAATTCCGGAAGGAACCAAGTCCTGGACTCAATGTTTAATTTTGATAGTACTGTGAGTTGTGGACTTGGAGAGAATGATCCCATTCAGAAAAGATCCCATTCATCTTTCGGTGAAAGATGCTTAAGGAGACACATGCATACATACATATTTTTTTCATAATCAAATATATCTTTCATACTCATATGTATAGTTTGCTATATACTCAACATGAGTATATTTCCTATTCCTATATATATCCATATATGTGTGTGAGTGTCTACATGTGGTTTACACAACTTAGTTAAAAATGTGAGTCTTTCTAATGATTTAGGGATTACATGTGGAACCTAGAAATCCTAGACTGAGACCCTAACTATAAATGCAGACAATTTGGGTTTTTCTAGGCCCCCTGAGTGAAGAAAGCTCTCAGCGGCATACTAGGGCCAGCAGGGAGGTACCATCTGGACACTGTGTGGCCGCCAGCTCTGTCTTCAAGCGTCCTTCAGCGTTCCTTGTGGCTGAGTCCACCTGATAGCCTCCATCCTGGGCTGTGCATAAACATCATTCTTAGAAATAGCATTTTTATTCAAATGTCAGAATTAATGTTCTTATAAACAGCTCGAAGTACTAGTTCTGAACCATCTGACACTTCAGAAGTCAAGGTGGAAAATGTCAGAATTGTCTGAAAGTCTGCCTTGGTGACAGTTGCATGGCCTGAGGTCTGGTTCTGGCCTCACAGCAAAAGGCCATGGGGCCCTGTGTGCTGCCACAGGACTGGATTCCAGAAGGAGCTTCAACTTCCGAGAGCACACGCAGGGTTCCAGGCCTGATACTTCATGTGTCTCCGTGTTCTGTGACAGTGCACATTGTGGGCCTCATTAGGCTGCACACCCAGACTGATCTGGGCCCAGTGCCAGTGACTAATCAATGTGGTATATAAGGAAGTTTAATAAAGTGCTATCCTGATTACCTGTCAAAAAAAGACAATAGCTAAAACATGGAAAGAGCCTAAGTGTCCATCAACAGATGAATGGATCAAGAAGATGTGGTTTATCTATACCATGGAATACTACATGGCAATGAGAAACAATGAAATCTGGCCATGTGTAGCAACATGGATGGACCTTGAGTGTGTTATGCTGAGCGAAATAAGTAAGGCAGAGAAGGACAAATATCATATGTTTGCACGTATAGGAGGATTAGGAGGAACTTGACGGAGGAACAAGGGGGAGAAGAAGGGCGGAAATGGTGGGGGAAAGGGAGAGAAGCAAACCATGAGAGACTCTTGAATGCTGACAAAAACTGAGGACTGATGGATGTGGGGGGAAGGGGGGATGGGCATGGAGGAGGACACTTGTGGGGATGAGCACTGAGTGTTATGTGGAAACTAATTTGACAATAAACTATTAAAAAAAAAGAGAGAGAAAGGTTTTAGAGACCTCTCTCAACTTTTTCAGGACAGATTTCACACTGGGCTAGAGGCAACTGCAGTGTTTGGAGGAAACTGACCTAAAATTAGGAGATGCTCATTAGCTGCCATATTATATAGCTTTTGGAAATCGCTTAGCTTTCTTAGCCCTCAAATTCCCCGTCTGTAAAATAAAAGACAATGATAGTCATCCTTCCTTAAGAAGCTAGGTGTGGGAATTAAGTTAGAGCACATGCACCTCAAAAATTCTTACTTTTCTAGCCTGAGAATCCCCACCTCTAGTACAGAGTGAGCACTCAATTCAGAGGTTCTAATTGCTTATTACTGATGTGATGAAAGCTATTTGTAAATTGAAATCCCCTTTAACAAATGTCAGGACATATTCCTAAATAGTGCCTGACAAGAAATAGGACAATTTGACTTGCTTAGTATTAACATGTTCACTTTAAAGTGCTGATCAAAGCACTAAATGGATTCCAAGCTCCCAAAATGTCTCAAATTCATTCAGATATTTCCATGTCCATGCCCAGTAGCCCTGGTCCAAACCACACACCATTATCTCTTGTCTTAGGGACATTGTTCAGAATAGCTCAAATAGCATATTGGAAATACAAAATCGGACTCCTCTTTACTCACTGAACTGGTCTAAGGCTGTTTCAGTCTTTAAAATGATAGGATCTGCTACCTGGCTTCTTTTTCATCTGATGTTCCCATCATTGCCTGCCTGAAAAAACTCCAACTCTTTCTCTCCCTCCCTCTCTCTCCCTCACCTCTCCCTCTTCTTCCATCCCCTCCTCTCTCTCTCTCTCTTTGTCTCTCTTCCCTTCTCTTCCTCTCTCTCTCTCTCTCTCTCTTTCTCACTCACTCTTCCTCTTCCTCTCTCTCTCAGACACACACATACCTCACAGCCTTCATACTGCCTTTTCCCCATCTTCCAATTCCAAGTTTCATCTTTGGGGAAGACTTTTCTGATTATTGCCCATCCCCACTACACTAGCTCTACAGCAAATAGTCCTTTTGAGAACCAACATTTCTGTTTTATCACATATTATAATTTTAATCAAATGCTTAATTGTACATCTGTCCCCTTTAAACTATCACCACCCTTTTTTCCCAATATCTGCCAGAACTTTTCAAAGAGTGACTCTAAGTGACTCACATTTTTAAAATGGCCTTACTACTGGGGCGCCTGGGTGGCTTAGTCAGTTAAGCGTCCGACTTTCACTTAGGTCATGATCTCGCGGTTCATGGGTTCAAGCCCCGCGTCAGGCTCTGTGCTGACTGCCAGCTCAGAGCCTGGAGCCTATTTCAGAGTCTGTGTCTCCCTCTCTCTCTGACCCTCCCCTGCTCACGCTGTCTCTCTCTCTCTCTCTTAGAAATAAAAAATAAAATAAAATAAAATAAAATGGCCTTACTGATTTTCTTTTATTCCCAGGTGATTGATTTAGAGCAGCTCTGTTAATCAAACATCCTTAAACCTTGGGCTGTTTCTAAGTTCCTAGAGACTAAAGATAGCCAGTTTTGTTTTTGGTATTTGTTTTTGTTTTGTTTTATTTTTAATTTGAAGGGGAGGGAGAGAGAGAGGAGAGAGAGAATGAGCTGGGGAGAGGGAGGAGAGAGAGAGAGAGAGAATCTTTTTTTTTTTAATTTTTAATGTTTATTTATCCTTGAGAAAGTGACAGAGACAGAGAATGAGCAGGGAAGGAGCAGAACGAGAGAGGGACACAGAATCTGAAACAGGCTCTGGGCTCTGAGCTGTCAGCACCGAGCCCGACGCGGGGCTCGACCCCACCAACCATGAGATCATGACCTGAGCCGAAGTCGGATGCTTAACCGACTGAGCCACGCAGGGGTCCAGAGAGAGAGAATCTTAACCAGGCTCCATGCTCAGCATGGATCACAATGTTGCACTTGATCCCATGATCCTGGGGTCATGACTTGAGCCAGAACCAAGAGTGGGACACTCAACCTACCAGCCATCCAGGCGCCCCAAGTATAGCCTGTTTTGTTTCTTCACACATTAGATTCTTTAAAAATACATATATTTAAATAATAAATAAGTGGGAAGAAAACCAGCAGAGCTGATTTGATGTTGACGTCATTAGCTCTAAACTAAAATGAAACATTTCTCAGTATAGACCCTACATCTTTTGCAGTCTTCCTAATTGAGACCTTCTCACTTACATGTGTTTCCTATAGCGGAATGAAAAAGAAAGAGGAAACGTCTCTTAGAATCTTTGATCTCTACGTTGTATATGTGTTCAGCGATGTGCCATAAGGTGTTAAGGAGCACGGATCTCACGATAAAGGTTCATCTCAACTCCAAAGAGTAAAAGTCAAGAAATGGGGAAACCTTTGAAATATCTGCAGTTTATAATTTTGCTAGATTGTATTAAAAGTCTTACTGTGATTCAGGGTGAAACATTCAAAACTGGTGGTGTCTTCCTCAGGTCAGTCCACAGGAAGCAACTGACTTGAACATTGTGCATTCTTTTAATTCATCTGCTTCCCTACAAAACATAACACCACAAAATAATAATGGAATTATTTAAAGGATACTGAGAATTTCAAACTGTGTTAATGTGAAAACTAAATAGAGTTACAGAAACCAGACACTTAAAAAGTCAGTGTATAGTAGAAACTCGTCAACCTCTAAGTATTTTCCTCTTCATTTATGATCCAAATGAGGTACATAAGTGAGTAAGCACTAAAATACTACTAACTATGAGTTATTAACTCTTCTACTCTTTAGTTTCCTCATCTGTGAAATGGGAATAGTAATTGTACTTACCTAATAAAAGTTGCCATGAGGAAATAATAAATTATTAGAGTTAAATAAGGTTGGCTAGTCCTTTCTTAATCTTACCCTGAAACTGAGATTTAAAAAACAAGGGGTCTATTCTTCAGGAGTATGTATTCTAATAAAGGAATGTGTATTCTAATAAAGAGTCATTAATAGTTATATTGCTTTTCCAAAATCTAATTTCCAGCAGTTTTGTTTTAAGTGCTGATTGGTGTTAGCATTTATATTACTAGTAATGGCAAGAACATCTGCTATAGAAGTTAAATTGTGGGTGAAATCTAACAGAAAGCTCTATACCTATTACCCGCCTGCCAGTCCCAGCCAGAACTGTCTGGGACAGCTGGATTGTCCATTCCTATGCATTGGCCAAAATGGTTTTGCTTCCTCACTGAGTTACAGTGTCCGGGAGCACGGCCCCTTGTATGTGCTCCATGGGTCTTACCCTGGACCTGTCTACTAGCTGTGTGCCATTGGGCAACTCACTTAGATCATCTCCACTTCAAGCTTCCCCGTTTTAAAAATTGGTTTGATAACAATACTGCCCACCACCTAGAATTAATAAGAGGATTATGTAAGTTTGATATTTGTAAAAGAATAGTGCTTGGTACTTATGCGCTATATAAGTTTTTGTTAATCAGTCCTAATTAAAAACATCTGTTTAAACAAACTTTCCTTCTGGCCTTTCTCCCAGTTAAATCTCTTCATGAACAACTATTGTAGTGGTATAAAGGGATAGTTTGTGCCTCAGGCTTTCTGGCATATAAAATCTAAACTTTAGAAATGTGGGTGTTTGTCAGGGTGGGCATATGAACCCTTCTGTATATCAAAGGGCACAATAGGACTATCCAGGAAAGAAGACGCACGTGGAAGCTCGAGTTGTCTCTGTTCCTAAGGGTCCCTTTACCTCTGTTATTGAGCCCAGTAAGGAAGCCAGTAGCTGCTTTCAGGTGGAAGGTGAAAGATTTCTGGGAAGAGACTTGGGAATTATTATATCAGAACCTATGAAACCTTCATGGAAGCCCTTCTGTCTGAGTTAGAATGGGACTGAGCTTTTCCTGAACCTCATTGTCTGATTATCGTCCATATGCATAAAATCTCATGCCATCTCATCCATCTGCTTCTAAATTTATAGTGCCCAGAATCTTAGGGGCCAGGACAAAGAGGGGAGGAGAAGAGAGTCTTGGAAATTGTGACACCCAGCATTGCCAGCGCTTTCCAGTCTGTTTCTGCACCTCATCTTCTTCATTCCTTCTGCTATCCTTAGTTCCCCTCATGTTCACTGCTCTTTATGCTACAGCTAATGTATTCTCAATTTTCCCTTACCATTCAATCCCCATGAAAACCAAACAGTGAAGAGTGAGGTAGAAAAAGCATAGTACAATACTTTCTTTTAAGCTTTCAGCCTGATTTATATTTTATTCAGCTTTACCCAAGTTAATTTAGGTTCTGCATACATTTGCCAATGCATATTTTCAAAATACAACCATTTTTATAAATACAAACAGAGGTATTGTCATAATTACTTTCCTTTCATTTGATTCTCAGAATAACTTTGCTTAATTTAAATGAAGAAATAAAAGAGTATTGTTGAAAAATAAGTAATGAAAGGGTTCAGGTTATGAAAGGAATATTATTCCAATTCAAAGGCATTTTATTTTTGAGAAATTGCATAACATTTAAATTTTTGAGAATTGCTGTATAAAATAACTACCCATTTGCTGAGCGTATAGAATCATAGTTTTTTAAAAAAGCAAAAAAAAAAAAAAAAAAAGAGTTAGCTGAGAGTCAGTGCCTAGTCTGGTTCACTCCTTTAGTGATTGCTCATATCTTTTAGAACATTTACCTTTTGCCAGGCACATTCTACAAGCTTTCAGGTCTTCTCTCCTTCAGTCTGCACAACCAACTGAAATAGAGAATAGGTGATACTGCTTAGAAGGCTATTTGGACTGATTAGAAAAGAGGATTTCCAGCTTAACTACAATAATATTAGATAAATGATAAAAGATTTTTATGTCAAAGGTGAAATTATATAGATATATGTACACATATATGAACATATTTTGAGTTTATGTTTACTTCAAGAAACAACTTGTGTTAAATCAGTGATGGAAGGTCATGGAACATTCAGCAAGGTGAAAAAAGCCACAAACAAAATGAATGCCAGTAACGGGTGAAGCAGCATTCCTGTGAGTTA
Source organism: Crocuta crocuta (assembly GCF_008692635.1). Classification (NCBI taxonomy): domain Eukaryota; kingdom Metazoa; phylum Chordata; class Mammalia; order Carnivora; family Hyaenidae; genus Crocuta; species Crocuta crocuta. Next base: position 54,647 of record NW_027530976.1, read on the forward strand.
TACCTGGAGCATACTTAAAAGGAGTTAGGGGTTCGATGGCCCAAAGTAGGTGACTTGAGCAAGATGCCTTGTGGAAGGATTTGAGAGGGCAGGAGTGGGTAAAGGGACTTTAATAAAACCATGTGCCCAGCAAGGTAGTGAGCATGCTTTGTGTTCTTTCCCCGATGCTACCATGGAAACCTATGGAACAAAGTCAGTGACTCATGGGTGCTGTTTGTCCCACATCTTTTGCATGTTACCAGTTTTGCTAGAATGGGAAATGGTTCATTATCTGCCTAACTTGTGTGATTTGCCCTTGGGTTGCTTGTAATTTCACTCGCTATATGACCCCAGTACTGCTAAGGAATCTCAGACTGGCCCTGAGGAAGTAGAATGGGGGAAAAGGGTTTTGAAAGAAAGTATTAAGATTGCCTTCATTTTGAGAATCCCAAACTCAGGGCAATGGTTCTAAACCTTGGCTTCTCATTGCCATCACCTGGGATGCTTCCCAAAATGCTGTGCCCGGGACATACCTTCAGAGATTCAGATTTAATTGTTTGGTGCATGCTGGGTGCTGGGAGTTTTCAACACTCCAGGTTATTCTAATGTACAGCCAAGGTTGAGACTCACTGGCTTAGAAATGAAACTAGAGGTGATCCTAGGAAGCCTGATTTCAGAGTCAGGAGCGTCACAGGGCCATGCGCTATTAAGCACTGATAAGCAGATGGGGGTGGTGGTTGCAGTTTCTGGAATATCCGGTTGTAGGGGGAGCCACTTGTGCTGTTTTCCTAGGACTCTGGCAGAGGTCCGAGGTCTGGTGAAGGAACTGAGCAGGTAATTGTGAAGGAACTGAGCAGGTAATTGTGAAGAAAATAGGACAGAGACACATGGAGTCAGTGTTCAAAAAAAATAAGAATAAAAATAATAATAATAAAAAGACTTGCTGGGTGAACAGTTTCCTGCCCTGTGTGCAGCTAGCTGTTTTTATCCCCATCCTACCAGGATAGGAAAAGTGCTCCAAGCAGACCTGCCTGAGGACTTTCCAGGGGATCTGATGGCAAACAAAGGGGAGATGTGGGTGCTGATGGGAGACTCCATGTCATCCTTATCCCAGACGATTCCTGACGGCAGGAAATCAGTGCTCGAAAAGTTCTAAAATTGTAACTTCAAGATTCGATCAGAACTGATAAATTTAATAGTCCTTTCTCATTAGGATGTGTCACCATTAAGAACCAAACAGAAGTTAATATGTGTAGCAGAGAAGAACTGTTAGCATATTCATTAATCAAGGTCCTGTTTACACATCTGCTGTGAAGGATATTTACTCATTAACTTAAGTGAGACCCTATGTTCGATAACAGCTGTCAGTTTGTGACAGTGTTGACTCTACCTGCCTCTACCTGCTTCCAAATCTAAGGCTTATGAAATGCACACATGAAAAATTACTCTCCCTGTTTGCAATTTAAAAATTAACATTCTCATTGTAAAAGTTCTACAGAAAAGGAGAAAGTTAAAATATACTTTCTAATGGCCAAGTGAATGTCTCTGTTAAACATTTGGTTTATTTTCCTTTATATTTAGTGTGTGTGTGTGTGTGTGTGTGTGTGTGTGAGAGAGAGAGAGAAAGAGAGAGAGAGAAAATATGTGTATAGTTACAAAATTTTTGAGATCATAAACTTACAGTTTTTAAAGTTTTGAATGATATTTTTAAAAAAAATAAAATATTTTTATTGAAGTATAAAGTTGACACATTAGTTTCTGGTGTACAAGTATAAAGTTCACACACATTAGTGATTTGACAACTGTATGTTCTAAGCTGTTTAAAAATGGGGCTATATGATACATATTTGCTGCTAGCAAAAGTGGTAAGGGGGTTGATTTTATATACCTAAGCTATATTAAAACCTTCTAAAAGTTCTTTTGAAATGTGCTTGTGGCAGAAATATGGTTTAGCTACTTTAATTATACCTATTTGATACAGTTCCAATTTTAATTTTTTTTTTTCCTTCTACTTTTTGTATATGTTCCTTTGTTGGTGGCCTATGTTGCTAGGAAAGCCAGTGTTTGACTTTCATATAAATAAGTAAATGAGACTGAGACTTTAATGTCTAGAGTTTGGACACAGGAATCTATATTCATTCAGGTCTCTTCCAAGTCCTGTCCTTAAGCTTGCCAGTTTTTCTAAATGCAATGATAAAACGAAAGTCCGACATGGGGCATTTTCATTGGCACACTAGAAGCATACAGAGTGCATAGGACTTTGGAGCCAGATAAAGTTGGAGGGCTTTTTTCTTATGTTTTTAGAATTTTTCAAGCTAAAATTCTACCATTTGAATGATATTTTTATTACTTCATTGTATCATGGCTAGCTCCCTAACTTATTATATATTCTTAATAAGGATAATTTAAGTTGCTTTTTTAGAATTTCCATTTCTGACTGTTCCATACTGCATGTAACCAAACCCCTTTCGTGGAATATTTGTTTATGAAATTATGCTTCTACTCCTAGCTTTCCAGTGACCAACCTCGCACATCATTATCTCTGATATTTTTTTCCTTCAGTAAAAATTCATAAAGGTGAAACATTTTAGCACATTCATAGAGGTGAAACACTTTGAAGATTTTACAAATTTTAAAACTTTCCTTTTATGCACTGAAATTGCATTTCAATAAAATTATGCCCATCTGACACAAGGTATCTACCAGAATGCCATTATGCTATAGCAACTCCAGCACTGATTTCTGCTCTTTGTTAAATATTTGTCATTCTCGTTCAAAATCCACTGCCAACCATAAATATATAACTTTTTCATATTCCAATTTTATCATTAAAAATAATGATAATGATAATACCTTCCCTTGTAACACTGTTTTATTAATTGTGTTAACCCATGTAAGAGTTTTGAACTATACCTTCCCACAGATTAAGTATTTAATGAAGAGTAGGTCAAAGTCTCATGGACAAAAAATGGCATCTGTTATTGTTTGCTAAGAAACTCGATGTTTTTTACAGGTTTACCAGCTATGTGTATTTCTTTTTTCTTAAATCACCTGTTAAAGTCATTTGCCCCTTTTCCATTGTAGTTTACCCTTCCTATCCACTTATAAGAGCTCATTATATATTAAAGATAGTAATTATTTTCCTGTCATGTTTTTAAATTATTTCGCCAAGTTCAACTTCCTGTCAACTTTCTCTGTTAAGTGTTAGGACATTTCAACTATATCCTGAGAATATAGTGCAGGAATCAATGCTGTTACTCAGCAGAAATTCATGAGCCGGTCTGAAAATTTTCAGTGCTATTTCCCATAGGCTGTGTGTGTGTGTGTGTGTGTGTGTGTGTGTGTGTGCGCGCGTGCGCACGAGCGCGCGCACACGTGTATACATACATGTACAATTTAA
>NW_027530976.1:58043-69462 GCF_008692635.1 Crocuta crocuta
TTATATAAATTAAAAAAATTTTAATAATATATGTGTATACATATGCACACACACATATATACAAATGCAGTGAATTTCCCTCTTAGAGAAAAGTTGAAATTATTCCATGTTCCTTAACATGTTGTGACATCCCTTCTATTTTTAACTTTCCAAATAGCCTCTAGTTGTCCCTGTTTTTTTTTAAATCACAAATAAGACCTAAATAATTACTGTACTGTTAATTTCTGAGTGGTTGGCAAGTGGTTAAAGCTTTGTTATTGAATTTTAATGCTATTGCTTTGTAACCACTACAGTTCCTACTTGTATAATTTACATTTAGGGGGCATTTACTAAGGTTTCCTTTGTGGCCTAGAATACGTTTAGAGTTTCTAAATATTCCTCGGACATATAAAAACATTATGTATTATCTTTCTCAAAGTATTTGTTTTACTGTATCTTTATGAACTTAAGCATGCATACTTATTCAAATGCTCTATGACATTGGTTTTGAATGGTGATGAGGCAGAGGTGGGAGACCAAAAGAACAAAAAGATTATGGCTTCACTCCACCTACTTCCCATTCTCAATTCAAGGGTTGATCAAAATATCCAGATGTATGGTGTTAGAAGTGAGACTACACTGCTGGGTATTTTGGAAAAATCTTCACATAAGCCTACTATTATCTCCTTATCTTTCCTGCTTCTCTGGGGAAGCATGGTGTTAGAAACCTCTTTATCTTGGTCTACTTCTTCTGTCAAGAGTGCTGAGCTTAAGAATTCACAGTAATTGCTCACACAGACATTGACTCTTTGTCTTCCAAATACCATTCCTCTTTTCTTCCTCAAAAGATCTAACTCTTGCGTCCTTTGCCCAGGTGGCCTGGACCATGTTCCACCTTCAGCCTTTATATTGCAGCAGAGCCCCTGAACTTGTGGCTCCATTCACAACACCTGCTCTTTCCCTTCACCCTGGCCTTTTTTCTGCTTCACCTTTCCTGGAATTCCTGGACCAGATCTCCCAGACCTACTGCTGCTTGGCTGACTAACTTAAATTGATTTTTTATTATTCAAATCATGTGTCAGCTTCTCAGAAATGTTTTTTCTGCTGCTCTAGGTTGGGTAAGGTCATGAACTAAAACATCTTTTTCTCTGCTTTGTCATTGAGTTTCCACATGTTATAACTATCTGCTTGAATGTACCATGAGTGACTTAATACCATCGTTTAGTGCATTCCCTGGCACAAAGTGAATATGCAGTTAATGTTTGCTTAGTGATTATGCTTTTTCAGGAAAAAAAATTTTTTAAGTGAAAAAGCAAAGAAGAGAAAATGGAGATTGGTAAGACATGGATATGAAAATAAGGATGGATGGGTTCTGAGCTACTTGAGGTTGTTACTTTTACTTTATTAATCAGTGTGTCTCCTAATAGAAGATGTCCACATGGAGATATTTCATAAATATTTATAGAGAGGAAAAATTGGTCTACAGACATCTAAGCAAAACCCGTCTCATGCTGAGGGATGACTTGGAGAACTTTTTTTTTTTTTTTACTTTCTTCCAAGTCTGTTTTGATGATCAAATAAAGATGTCTGCTTGTTTGAAAAATGGTAATTTTCAGTGGAATTCTTCTTGATATTCTAAGGCTTGGAGTTACACGTTTGTTTTCAGTGTCACTTTATAAGGGTTCTTCCAAAACCAGAGAAGATATTCTCAGCTTCTGGTGTTGCTTTCTATTGCACACAAATCTTCATCTCCATTCCAACCTTCTGTTTGAGTTTTGTGTAAGTTCTCTGCCTGTCATGTCTTCTGTAAAATATCCAACGCTCTAAGCAGGGAGAGTACAACAGTCAACAGGCTGTACTTTAAGGGAGAAAGAATGCGTGGTATCTTAGTATCTCCCCACCGTGCATTGCAATGATACAGACGCAGTAGACAAGAACTAAAGGGAAGTGGTTGAACATGGATGTCAACACTTTTAAATGGATTGCCTTTTTTTATTGTGTGCTGCACATTTTTGTCAAGGGAATTTGATAATTATAAACTGCAACAATAATGAGGTTTTGAATATTCATAGGCAATTAAAATGCCTCTGTGCATTTTAGCAGGGCCCTGTGGAAGTGTTACTCATTTTTAGAAATAACTGGGCTGTAATAATCAAATTCCCAAATATTCTGTTAAAAATAGAGAGGGGAGAAGCCTAATTTAGTAAGGTTTTTATGTACTAGAAAGGTTGCTTCTTGGCTTACTCAAGGTTGCTGTCATCATGCTTAATTCGTAAGGTGAGCTCTCACCCACCTCAGCCTCCTCTTCCTGGGCATGCATGCAGCTGGTCAGCATTTCCAACCCACCATCCAGAGAGGTATAGCTGTGTTGTCACTGATAGACTGGCAGCAGATTGAGATGCCGCATTTCCAGCTTCATAAAAATGTCTCAATTCCTGTCCCCTTGGTACCTTCCCCTTCTGGGGGAACATGGCAGAGCCACCAAATGACACAAGACTGAGGTCCCTGAGTCCCTGCCTTCAAGAAAAGATTTAACTAAAACACCCACATTAGATCGTTACAACACAAAGTAAACATTCATTGTACCTCTGAAATTTGGGAGTTTGTTAATTGCAGCAACTAACTTTAGGCTAATAACAAATATGGGATGGAGGGAGAAATTGCCAGCTTGGGCCTTTCTTCAGCCATATCTGAGATAATGGATATAGTTCAGCTATAGTGACTCCCGGTCTTCTGTAATGTGATACTTTGAAGGTTTTAATTTGATACATTTGACAAAATCAGTTTCACTGAATTTATAAGTATGCTTCCTTCTAATTCATTGGCTGGTTCTCTTCATTTTTGGTTCATCTTAGGGGTTGTAGCAAGAAAATTGAAGAGCCATTCCACTGATGCTAACTTTTTCCCCCCCAACAAATTATTTTTCTGTAACCATTCCTTTATCCATTCATTCCTTTATCATTTCACAGATATTTTTGAACAGGTCTTATGTGCCAGGCCCTGTACCAGAGTGAGGAAAACAACAGTAAATAAGACAGATAGGGTCTTTGCCCTTGTGAAGCTTATGGTCTAGTGGAAGAAGCAGATATAACACAACTAATCATAAAAATGACTTTTTATTTGGCATTACAACAAATACTATGAAAGAAAAATCTAGTGAACTGTGACATTCTATAACAGGGAGGCCTAATCTAAGGACAGCAGTGAGTGGTGTCAGGAAAGACTTCCAAAGTAACTAATATTTCAACTGAGACTTGAAGGTCAAGTCACCTGCTCAGTTCAGCAAAGAGGGAGAGCAGCAAGAACGTTGCATTGCAGAAGCATTGAAGACGGAAGGAACAGCATATGCAAAGGCCTTAGTGTCGTTATTAAGAGCCAGCCTTTGTTTGCTTTCTAGACATTAGGCATTGCTCTAATTTATTTTAATGTATGATGTCATTTCATTTCTCACAATAGGCGTACTACATGAATAATATTATTCTCCCTACTGGGAAAAATAAAGATTATTATTGGAATTAAGTGCATTGTGGTTGGAACATGTGGAGAAAAAGACATAATGGCGGTGGAAGAGGTTGGTGGAGGAAGCAGAAACGGGCCATGCAGGGCCTGTAGGCATATATTAGAGCAACAGGGCATATTATAAGTGAGAGAGCTGGACACACACAACCTTTTTACAAATAATGTTTGTTTGTTTGCCACTTTTAGAAGACTCCCTACTGACCCAGCATTGTGACAGGTACTTAGTGGGTATACAAGGTAAGAATAAACCTTGTTTTTGCTCTCAGGGCTAAAACTCTCCCTTGCCTCCTGTGCTAGCAAGAATCGACTTGTACCTGTGTATTAGTTTTCTATTACTAAGTAACAACTTACCACCAGCATAGTGGCTTAAGAGAAAGCCAGTTAATTAGCTTACCATTTTGAGTCTGGAGTCTGGACACAGCTCAGTTGGACACTCTTCTCAGGGTCTTACAGGCTGCAACCAGGGTGTTAGCCAGGGCTGTGATCTCATTTGAGGCTTGGGGTCCTCAGCTCACTGGTTGTCAGCAGAATTCAGTTTCTATAGTCATAGCAACTGAATTCCTAGAAACCTTCCTTCCCTGCCACGTGGCCCAGTTCACATTGTGGCAGCTTACTTACTCAAGTACAGAAGAGGAAACTGTCTCCAGTTTGCTAGAAAGGAGTCTTATATAAAAGAATGTAATCAAGGAGCAACTGCCCCATAAACATAACCTTATAATCGAGGTATGAAATGACATACCTTTCACAGTCACATGAAAGGTTTACAGTATATACCCCAGGATGTGTGTGCCAAACCCTGTAGGTCATCTTAAATCTGACTGCTACACTCCAGGGCAGGAAGATGGATTTGGTGAGCTATGGAAGCACAGAAAAATGAGAAACAATTAGTATTGTCCATATAGCCATTCATATTCTTCAGGAAAGAGTAGATTCTATCCTTTTCCTGGCATTTAATATCTCTGGTGACCATATGTTCTAATTTTCCGTGGACAGTCCTGGCACCTATTGTCCAAGTGTAATTTTAACAGTGTCCTTTTCAATATTTCAAGGATGTTTCAGGCTTTTATCACCAATAAATTTATAGCCCTGCTGTAGAAAGGGAATATCAAAGCCTGATGCCATTCAATATTTGTGTGATTGCCTTGTTCTGATTCCAGGGCTCACCAAGCAATCTTTACAATTTGCATGTCAACAGAAGAAAACATTGCTTGGACTAACATCAAAGTCCGGCCCACTCAATGCTTGTCTTTCTCATTATAAATTAATGTGCAAACTTTCTGATTCATAACTTCATTCCCTTATCAGTAAGACAATTTCCCAATACTGATCAGTTTCAGGATCCTGAGCAGACCAAGCTGCAGTGCCCAAAGTTGAGGACCATAATGGAGCAAGATGAACTCAGCAAGTTAGTGTTTCTCTGCAAAGCCATCTGCCCAAACCACTGACATTTGGGAGATTCACCCTGATCACCCTTCATGGGTCTTTATTGTAAACATCTCTAGTAGCATAGATAGTAAGATGGGAGAGACACATGGATACCCAAATTGTTAGAGAAGTCAAGGTAGGCTTCCTAGCAGAGGGGCCTAGTTCATATAACTAAACCTCCAAGATGGAATGGGTTAGACAAATAGGCAGAAAAACCCATTAAGGTCACTTTACATTATTCAATAATTCATAATTATTTGTCACTTGAGAGTTTCCAGTTAGCTACAGTGGGGGACTCATGACACCATGAACACTTCTTTATTTTCTGCCTTCACCCCATGTTCAACAGATAAACAATCTCCCCTCCTTAGGTATGGATTTGCAGACATTGCTAGTAGGAAAAAAAAAATCAGTTTGTAGGATTCTGTGCAATAGTGTACAGATCTGTTTGTTTAATAAGTATTTATGGAGTACGACTATGACTCAGGTGCTTAGCTAGGTTCTAGAAATACAATGATGAGGAAGACCACTGCATGCTTGGGACTCATAGCGTGCACAGGAAGACTGTCTTAGTCTGTTCAGTCTGCTCTAACAAAACACCATAGGGTGGGTAGTTTATGAACAACAAAAATTGATTTCTCCCAGTTATGAAGGCCGAGAAATCCAAAATCAAGTTGATAGTAGATTCAGAGTCTGGTGACAACCTGCTTCCTGGTTCACTGCCAGCTGTCTTATTGCTGTGTCTTCACCTAGCAGAAGGAGTAGGGGAACTCTCTGTTTGTGGCTTTTTTAAGGGCACTAATTTCATTCATGAGGGCTTTACCCTTGTGACCTAACCACTTCGTAAAGGCTCTATCTCCAAATACCATCACATTGGGAGAATAGATTTCAAAGTAGGAATTTGGGGGCAGCGGNTAGAAAATCTCTATCAAGGACAAATAAGGAAATGACAACTATAGCAAGTATATGATGGGGGTTGATAGGATGCTGTGGTGGTGTATAAGTGGAGACATTTCAGAGAAGTTTAGCCAGAGGAAGTGACACCTTCATGGCACTCTGAGGAAGAGTAAGGAGAGAGAAAATGAGGTGAGGCATGTTCATGAAAGAAGGAAAATTTGCAAAAGCATCCAAATCAGGAAAAACAAATAAACAGATTTTAGGAAATTATTCAATTTGTTCAGATGGCAAGAGATGAGATCAGGGAAGTAAACTGAGAGCCTAGGGCATCTTGGACCCATTCAGGAGACTGGACCGAGGAGTCATGGAAGGGCTCCCGCAGTGAAGACCCCTGCTGCCACCCCCCAGAACTTTGAAATGTCTCTGCATTTGTTTTGAGTGAGAGGGGAAGGTGGTCAGGACAGTTTCGTACCTATGTATAATATGATGCCTTTTCTGAGAACTTTCCGCTGACATTTGCAAAGATATTTATGTTTTTCAGAAGTGAGTGCATGTAGTACCTTTTGCTTTATGACAAAAGAAATGCAGTAGCATCAGGGGGAAGAAGTTGGATGAAAGGGATTTCTTGGACATAGTCTCATTTTCTACCACATGGGCGTAATAATGGTTTTGCTTTGGTAATCTGTACTCATGCCTTTGCAGATGGCTTTGCATGATCACTAGTAGTCAAACTGTTCATTTCTGAGCATTTTATTTTATATTCTTCAGATGGAACTTTCATTCCCTTTGTCATTTTCCCCATTTTAAGTTTGAAATCACTGTTAGGAACTTTCTGTGAGATAATGAATGAGGGAAGAATACGTCCTATAATGCTTGCTCATAACATTTCTGCATTTGTTACTCTGAGGTGTTTGTCTTGGGCATTTTCCTGCCTTTTGCCCATGTGTTCACACATACAAGAACTACCTGTCATCCTGCTATGTGTTCTGCTTTTTTTTTTTTTTAACTCCTCACTATTTTGTATTGGAAACAGAAAGATCCTTGTAGATCTTTCAACAGCCCCTTCCCTGATTTCTGCTGGTAGTGTTAAAATAATTATAAAATTTATCCCCAAATGAAAATAGTTACTCCAATTAAATTCAACGTAGAATCTGGTCAATGTTAAGGGAGATGACTTTGTTAGAGGTGATGAAGAAGTGAGCCCAGAAAACTCAAAAGCATTTGAAATCTTTGAGTGCTTTTCTGCAAATCCAGTGCCATCTGGGGATGGGTGAAATCATCCCAACAGTTTTTGAATATTTACAGACACAAAGTGGTGCCTCCCCTCAAAGTATCTAAAGCATGAGCGTTAGGAGGAGAACAGAGTATCTTGTGTTTTTATTCACCGGTGTTTTATGTAGGACTGGTGGCTCACTATACCACAGTGTAACTTTGTAACCCCTCCTTGCTGTCTTCATAACTAGCATAAAAGATATTTTTATGGGAACTGAACCACTGAAATTTTCATGAAGACAAGTTAAAACGGAGACAAATTTTGTAAGGAAATAAATCTACAAATGATAAATTCTTCAGTAGTCCTTGCCTGGAAATGTGAGAAATGCGATGTACCAATTTTACTTTAATAATTTAAAAAACATCTAACTAATGCTTACCCTCTTTTCACTAACTAATGCTCACCCTAGCAATTCAGGCCCCCCCTGCCAGAATAAATTCCTACAAAGGGATATTTTCCTCTTGTGAAGAGGCACACAACCAGCCCCAAAAGCTCTAAGTACAAATCAAAGGTGCCTCTAGCAGAGAAAGAGGAAATCTCTCAAGATACCTTAAATTGGAAGAAAAAGGCCCTCAAGGAAAGGACATTAGAGGAAGTGGACTTTGCTCTGTTAACTCGGTATAAATTCTGCCATTTTGGGCTTCAGTGCTTCACTGGTACCCAGACTAGATGAATAGACCAAAAATACTGGGCAACTGTAAGCTAATAGTCCTTTGGTCTGAATGGAAGGAAGGAGGGTGAAAATAGAAGGAGTTAAGAGCTGTTCTCAAGTCATAAGACCTTAACAACAGGTAAAGAGACTTTAGTGCATAATCCAATTCATATTATTTGTTTTGAGACTGAATCTTTTTTCTATTTTTACTATTAACTTATGGTTCATTCATATATCATAACTATTCTATATGTTTACCCTGGACACATATACTTTCTCAGTTTATCTCAAGAGCAGAACAAACCTTAACACATTTACTCTTTGCTATAATCATTTCAGACCTTATATAAGCATTCATCAAAAAGGGGGAAAAAAGTATCGTTAGATGATATGATTAGGTCTTCGGGTTAACTATGCTATAACTCCACATCCTTATCTATAAACTAAAAGAAATAATTAATGGTAATGATAGTACCTTCATCAGGAATTAAATGATTTAGTACACACAAAGCATTTAGAAGATGGCGTGGTACCATCTAATTGTCATGTAATTGGTATGTATTTATAGCACCACTAAACTTACTTAATGTAATATGAAACAGCCTAAAATGAAGTCTGACTTTGTTTTCCCTGTTGTTACTTCTTGACAGAGTTGCATTATAAATTCGGCAGGGCATGAAGTGGAAAGAATGAAGGACTGACAATCACAAAGCCTTGGTTCTCATTTTGAAATTCCTGCTAGCTGGCTTTGTTACCTTGCTTAAGCTGTCTGGGCTTCAGTCTCCTTGAAAGCAAAATGACTTTTAGATGTTTCTTGGTGGCATTTATTGCCCATGATGTAATAAATGCTAAAAAGACCAATGTTGAAGTGTTCTTGTGTCACAAATCCCCTCCCCAAAAGTCTATTTTTACCAGTTTTCAAATTTTATCCTTGCTATGAGAAGAAAAATCCACACTTAGAGAAACCCAGAGCAGCCACTTAACTCACCAGGGATTAATTTCTTTTACATGTTATGATAAATTTTTACATGACACAATGTTACATTGTTCATGGATGTCTCAGCATGTGGCAAATGATAATAACTTCATCACTGATGTTTGAAAGATTATGACTGATAAGGTAAGCCTTATGCTTTCATATTTCTTTTGTTTCTACTTCATTATCCTTATAAATAATTCATAGAACAAAATTACTGTCCCAGAAAAATACAGCCTGTTTCTTCAGCCCCTTCACACTTTATTGTTCAGTGCATATAATTTTTAAAATATATCCATGGAATTTAGAAATCTAGTGCTTTCCTTTGTTCCACAGGATTTTAGAGGCATATTTTCTACCCAAATGTTTATATTTATGAACTCTGTATTACAAAAACATTGTCCTTAATTCCTTCTGTCTGTGCCCAAAATCTCTTTAGTATTAAGGTCAACCTTCACTCAGCAATAATGATTAAAAAGAAATAGCTCTCATTCATTAGGTACTTATGAATGATCTCATTCCTTATCTTATTTTTTGTTCTCTTTACTATACTCTGAGGTAAGTATTATCATGTCCATTTCATGAGTTAAGAATCTAAGCTCACAGAAATAAAAGAATTTGTCCATAGAGCCTAAGAAGTTAGTGCTGGAATCTGGATTCAAGATTTCTGAGTGTTCACACACCAGAGCCCAAAAGAGTCTAGATTTCAACCCAGGCTGCTCTTCCCTAAGTACTTGGTGATATTTAGGTTTTAAACTGTCCTTCCAATATGATCCACTTTTAAATTTCTAGCAGGTAAAATAATCCATTTTATATCGCCCAACAATAACAATCTATCTAGACTTTAACTTATCTAGACTCTCCATCTTATTTTGAAGCTATCTTTTCAGGCAAAGACTGGAGGTGGGGGGCGAGTGGCAGCCAGTGCTGAGACAACAAATGAACCAATCCAACACTGCCAAGCAGTGGTGAGATGATGCTCCAAGGGAAGAATCACATCCTTGAAATACGGAATGTCAGAATGTTGAAAAGCAGTGGGGAAAATGTCATAACAGTAGGAATGATGGAATTCAACAATTTAACTGAGGGGGAAAAAGGCAAAGAAATAAAAGAATCTAAGCAAAGAAGTTTGGAGCCATGAACAGCCACAACAAAATAAAATCCTTTCTTTTAAGGACCTCTTAATTACTTCATCTTTAATGTTTCCACAGACATGTTTTAAAGAGAGTAGAAATACTAAAATATGTCTCATAGATGAGGGTGGGTCAGAGATCCTCATATAATTATTTTGGGTGGAAAGAAGGCAGACTCTAGACCAATGGATATTTTTACTAGCAAAGTTATTTGGAAATATCCTGCCACTTTTTTAATCATAGCCTTTGAATTTGATGTCTAGACTCCATTTTTAATCTTAGTAAACATTTCCATAAATGTAATGAAATTTAACTTTTAACATAGGGTTTGTTAAGAACATTTTCATTTAAGGGGTACCTGGGTAGATTAGTCGATTAAGCATCCAACTCTTGGTTTTGAGTCAGGTCGTGTTCTCATGATTGGTGGGACTGAGCCCTGTGTCAGGCTCTGCGCTGTCAGTGTGGCACCTCCTTGGGATTCTGTTTCCCTCTCTGCCCCTACTCCACTTGCGCTGTCTCTCTCAAAATAAATAAAGTTAAAAAAATTATTAAAGTTTTCATTTAAATGAAGGACTAGAAATTATCATAGTCCCCTACAACTTTAGTACACATCCTCAGAGAGTTTCCTAAATGAATAATGTTAGAATTTTCCTAAATCATCAAGAGAAAATAAGTGGTTAATACTTATTTAAAAGATAGATATTTTCTTAGAAAAAGAAATTAAAAATTTAATAAATGTGTAAACTTTTTTAAAATGTGGAAATGGGATTTTAATTGTTGCATAGCTAGGTATTACCAATGTTATCCATCAGGTCAGCTAAATTATAAATAAAACTTTATGTACAAGGGAACTCACATACTTGTTAAAGCAATGAAGTGATTAAATAACTTATAGATCTAGTCTATCAAAATAATCTTTTAATCTGTATTTTCTCAAATAAAATGAGACATAGAATTATGCAATACACTTTCTATTTCATTTTAAAGTGAACAATAGCAATTAAGATTGCATCATGCTTTTCTCAAATTTAGCTGTTTTTTCCTTTTCTTTTCAATATTTGATTAGTTCTTAGATGTGCCTCTTTGTAAATTTTTAACGCATTATATATGACACTGAGGCTAATCTTCTAGAGAGTGAAATAAATGAAGATTTCATTTATATATAAGCATTGTTAGATTTCTGTTTTAAATAAAGATTTTAACAAATCCCAGGAAAAACAAAGATTAGGTGCAATACATATTCCATATAATAAAACAGCTTNGTGGGTAGTTTATGAACAACAAAAATTGATTTCTCCCAGTTATGAAGGCCGAGAAATCCAAAATCAAGTTGATAGTAGATTCAGAGTCTGGTGACAACCTGCTTCCTGGTTCACTGCCAGCTGTCTTATTGCTGTGTCTTCACCTAGCAGAAGGAGTAGGGGAAGTCTCTGTTTGTGGCTTTTTTAAGGGCACTAATTTCATTCATGAGGGCTTTACCCTTGTGACCTAACCACTTCGTAAAGGCTCTATCTCCAAATACCATCACATTGGGAGAATAGATTTCAAAGTAGGAATTTGGGCGC
>NW_027530976.1:69514-97137 GCF_008692635.1 Crocuta crocuta
GGGGGGAATATAGAAAATCTCTATCAAGGACAAATAAGGAAATGACAACTATAGCAAGTATATGATGGGGGTTGATAGGATGCTGTGGTGGTGTATAAGTGGAGACATTTCAGAGAAGTTTAGCCAGAGGAAGTGACACCTTCATGGCACTCTGAGGAAGAGTAAGGAGAGAGAAAATGAGGTGAGGCATGTTCATGAAAGAAGGAAAATTTGCAAAAGCATCCAAATCAGGAAAAACAAATAAACAGATTTTAGGAAATTATTCAATTTGTTCAGATGGCAAGAGATGAGATCAGGGAAGTAAACTGAGAGCCTAGGGCATCTTGGACCCATTCAGGAGACTGGACGAGGAGTCATGGAAGGGCTCCCGCAGTGAAGACCCCTGCTGCCACCCCCCAGAACTTTGAAATGTCTCTGCATTTGTTTTGAGTGAGAGGGGAAGGTGGTCAGGACAGTTTCGTACCTATGTATAATATGATGCCTTTTCTGAGAACTTTCCGCTGACATTTGCAAAGATATTTATGTTTTTCAGAAGTGAGTGCATGTAGTACCTTTTGCTTTATGACAAAAGAAATGCAGTAGCATCAGGGGGAAGAAGTTGGATGAAAGGGATTTCTTGGACATAGTCTCATTTTCTACCACATGGGCGTAATAATGGTTTTGCTTTGGTAATCTGTACTCATGCCTTTGCAGATGGCTTTGCATGATCACTAGTAGTCAAACTGTTCATTTCTGAGCATTTTATTTTATATTCTTCAGATGGAACTTTCATTCCCTTTGTCATTTTCCCCATTTTAAGTTTGAAATCACTGTTAGGAACTTTCTGTGAGATAATGAATGAGGGAAGAATACGTCCTATAATGCTTGCTCATAACATTTCTGCATTTGTTACTCTGAGGTGTTTGTCTTGGGCATTTTCCTGCCTTTTGCCCATGTGTTCACACATACAAGAACTACCTGTCATCCTGCTATGTGTTCTGCTTTTTTTTTTTTTTAACTCCTCACTATTTTGTATTGGAAACAGAAAGATCCTTGTAGATCTTTCAACAGCCCCTTCCCTGATTTCTGCTGGTAGTGTTAAAATAATTATAAAATTTATCCCCAAATGAAAATAGTTACTCCAATTAAATTCAACGTAGAATCTGGTCAATGTTAAGGGAGATGACTTTGTTAGAGGTGATGAAGAAGTGAGCCCAGAAAACTCAAAAGCATTTGAAATCTTTGAGTGCTTTTCTGCAAATCCAGTGCCATCTGGGGATGGGTGAAATCATCCCAACAGTTTTTGAATATTTACAGACACAAAGTGGTGCCTCCCCTCAAAGTATCTAAAGCATGAGCGTTAGGAGGAGAACAGAGTATCTTGTGTTTTTATTCACCGGTGTTTTATGTAGGACTGGTGGCTCACTATACCACAGTGTAACTTTGTAACCCCTCCTTGCTGTCTTCATAACTAGCATAAAAGATATTTTTATGGGAACTGAACCACTGAAATTTTCATGAAGACAAGTTAAAACGGAGACAAATTTTGTAAGGAAATAAATCTACAAATGATAAATTCTTCAGTAGTCCTTGCCTGGAAATGTGAGAAATGCGATGTACCAATTTTACTTTAATAATTTAAAAAACATCTAACTAATGCTTACCCTCTTTTCACTAACTAATGCTCACCCTAGCAATTCAGGCCCCCCCTGCCAGAATAAATTCCTACAAAGGGATATTTTCCTCTTGTGAAGAGGCACACAACCAGCCCCAAAAGCTCTAAGTACAAATCAAAGGTGCCTCTAGCAGAGAAAGAGGAAATCTCTCAAGATACCTTAAATTGGAAGAAAAAGGCCCTCAAGGAAAGGACATTAGAGGAAGTGGACTTTGCTCTGTTAACTCGGTATAAATTCTGCCATTTTGGGCTTCAGTGCTTCACTGGTACCCAGACTAGATGAATAGACCAAAAATACTGGGCAACTGTAAGCTAATAGTCCTTTGGTCTGAATGGAAGGAAGGAGGGTGAAAATAGAAGGAGTTAAGAGCTGTTCTCAAGTCATAAGACCTTAACAACAGGTAAAGAGACTTTAGTGCATAATCCAATTCATATTATTTGTTTTGAGACTGAATCTTTTTTCTATTTTTACTATTAACTTATGGTTCATTCATATATCATAACTATTCTATATGTTTACCCTGGACACATATACTTTCTCAGTTTATCTCAAGAGCAGAACAAACCTTAACACATTTACTCTTTGCTATAATCATTTCAGACCTTATATAAGCATTCATCAAAAAGGGGGAAAAAAGTATCGTTAGATGATATGATTAGGTCTTCGGGTTAACTATGCTATAACTCCACATCCTTATCTATAAACTAAAAGAAATAATTAATGGTAATGATAGTACCTTCATCAGGAATTAAATGATTTAGTACACACAAAGCATTTAGAAGATGGCGTGGTACCATCTAATTGTCATGTAATTGGTATGTATTTATAGCACCACTAAACTTACTTAATGTAATATGAAACAGCCTAAAATGAAGTCTGACTTTGTTTTCCCTGTTGTTACTTCTTGACAGAGTTGCATTATAAATTCGGCAGGGCATGAAGTGGAAAGAATGAAGGACTGACAATCACAAAGCCTTGGTTCTCATTTTGAAATTCCTGCTAGCTGGCTTTGTTACCTTGCTTAAGCTGTCTGGGCTTCAGTCTCCTTGAAAGCAAAATGACTTTTAGATGTTTCTTGGTGGCATTTATTGCCCATGATGTAATAAATGCTAAAAAGACCAATGTTGAAGTGTTCTTGTGTCACAAATCCCCTCCCCAAAAGTCTATTTTTACCAGTTTTCAAATTTTATCCTTGCTATGAGAAGAAAAATCCACACTTAGAGAAACCCAGAGCAGCCACTTAACTCACCAGGGATTAATTTCTTTTACATGTTATGATAAATTTTTACATGACACAATGTTACATTGTTCATGGATGTCTCAGCATGTGGCAAATGATAATAACTTCATCACTGATGTTTGAAAGATTATGACTGATAAGGTAAGCCTTATGCTTTCATATTTCTTTTGTTTCTACTTCATTATCCTTATAAATAATTCATAGAACAAAATTACTGTCCCAGAAAAATACAGCCTGTTTCTTCAGCCCCTTCACACTTTATTGTTCAGTGCATATAATTTTTAAAATATATCCATGGAATTTAGAAATCTAGTGCTTTCCTTTGTTCCACAGGATTTTAGAGGCATATTTTCTACCCAAATGTTTATATTTATGAACTCTGTATTACAAAAACATTGTCCTTAATTCCTTCTGTCTGTGCCCAAAATCTCTTTAGTATTAAGGTCAACCTTCACTCAGCAATAATGATTAAAAAGAAATAGCTCTCATTCATTAGGTACTTATGAATGATCTCATTCCTTATCTTATTTTTTGTTCTCTTTACTATACTCTGAGGTAAGTATTATCATGTCCATTTCATGAGTTAAGAATCTAAGCTCACAGAAATAAAAGAATTTGTCCATAGAGCCTAAGAAGTTAGTGCTGGAATCTGGATTCAAGATTTCTGAGTGTTCACACACCAGAGCCCAAAAGAGTCTAGATTTCAACCCAGGCTGCTCTTCCCTAAGTACTTGGTGATATTTAGGTTTTAAACTGTCCTTCCAATATGATCCACTTTTAAATTTCTAGCAGGTAAAATAATCCATTTTATATCGCCCAACAATAACAATCTATCTAGACTTTAACTTATCTAGACTCTCCATCTTATTTTGAAGCTATCTTTTCAGGCAAAGACTGCAGGTGGGGGGCGAGTGGCAGCCAGTGCTGAGACAACAAATGAACCAATCCAACACTGCCAAGCAGTGGTGAGATGATGCTCCAAGGGAAGAATCACATCCTTGAAATACGGAATGTCAGAATGTTGAAAAGCAGTGGGGAAAATGTCATAACAGTAGGAATGATGGAATTCAACAATTTAACTGAGGGGGAAAAAGGCAAAGAAATAAAAGAATCTAAGCAAAGAAGTTTGGAGCCATGAACAGCCACAACAAAATAAAATCCTTTCTTTTAAGGACCTCTTAATTACTTCATCTTTAATGTTTCCACAGACATGTTTTAAAGAGAGTAGAAATACTAAAATATGTCTCATAGATGAGGGTGGGTCAGAGATCCTCATATAATTATTTTGGGTGGAAAGAAGGCAGACTCTAGACCAATGGATATTTTTACTAGCAAAGTTATTTGGAAATATCCTGCCACTTTTTTAATCATAGCCTTTGAATTTGATGTCTAGACTCCATTTTTAATCTTAGTAAACATTTCCATAAATGCAATGAAATTTAACTTTTAACATAGGGTTTGTTAAGAACATTTTCATTTAAGGGGTACCTGGGTAGATTAGTCGATTAAGCATCCAACTCTTGGTTTTGAGTCAGGTCGTGTTCTCATGATTGGTGGGACTGAGCCCTGTGTCAGGCTCTGCGCTGTCAGTGTGGCACCTCCTTGGGATTCTGTTTCCCTCTCTGCCCCTACTCCACTTGCGCTGTCTCTCTCAAAATAAATAAAGTTAAAAAAATTATTAAAGTTTTCATTTAAATGAAGGACTAGAAATTATCATAGTCCCCTACAACTTTAGTACACATCCTCAGAGAGTTTCCTAAATGAATAATGTTAGAATTTTCCTAAATCATCAAGAGAAAATAAGTGGTTAATACTTATTTAAAAGATAGATATTTTCTTAGAAAAAGAAATTAAAAATTTAATAAATGTGTAAACTTTTTTAAAATGTGGAAATGGGATTTTAATTGTTGCATAGCTAGGTATTACCAATGTTATCCATCAGGTCAGCTAAATTATAAATAAAACTTTATGTACAAGGGAACTCACATACTTGTTAAAGCAATGAAGTGATTAAATAACTTATAGATCTAGTCTATCAAAATAATCTTTTAATCTGTATTTTCTCAAATAAAATGAGACATAGAATTATGCAATACACTTTCTATTTCATTTTAAAGTGAACAATAGCAATTAAGATTGCATCATGCTTTTCTCAAATTTAGCTGTTTTTTCCTTTTCTTTTCAAAATTTGATTAGTTCTTAGATGTGCCTCTTTGTAAATTTTTAACGCATTATATATGACACTGAGGCTAATCTTCTAGAGAGTGAAATAAATGAAGATTTCATTTATATATAAGCATTGTTAGATTTCTGTTTTAAATAAAGATTTTAACAAATCCCAGGAAAAACAAAGATTAGGTGCAATACATATTCCATATAATAAAACAGCTTACTGTGTAATAGTCACATTTTAAGCCTTGGAAATTGTCTGTTAAATTTAAGAAAAAAAGGTTTTTTGCAACTTTTTGCAACTTTTGCATAAGCCTGAAGACATGAAACACAACTTTGCATCAGGTTAATCTTTTATAGAGTCACCTTGGTGTTCCATTTGTGTCCCTTCAAAATCTTTTACTGCTCGGGTGGAGCGTGCCCATTCTTTCCTGGAATTCATGCTCTACAGTGCTTTCTAGTTAGTTACAGAAGCTGGAAAGATTCAAACCCAGATGGAGACTAATAGCATTGTGTGAAGCAGATAGCATGCTTTTCTTTTTCTCCTCTCCTCCCTCCTCCCCAGGGCTAGAGATAGGGAGAGAGTCTGGAAGAGATTTCAAAGCCAGAGGCTCAGGAAAGTATCTCCAGAAACTAAATGTCAGTTATAGTCAGCCAACTGACTTATCTTCACTGCTCAGTTTATAGAAGGACAATCACTGATTCTACCAGGCCTTAACCACATTACTGACAACCACCACTTCCCTGGTTCATATAATAAGCTGTGATCATGATCACAGCCTCGTTAATAGCAAGGGTCTAGAACATCTCTCTCTGTATGTGCTGGAAATGTTCAATCACATATGGTAAACCAGAGTACAACTGTTGACGATTTCACTCAGTCCCTTTTTTCCCCCAGCTAATCCAAGTCTGTTGGTATTCATAGAGCCCAGCACCCCCCCCCCATTTATTGCTTTTTGTGTGATTTGATTGTAAGTAAGAAGAGAAGCTTATAACAGTCCTGTTGACTTTGCTCCTCAAAGTGTGGTCCACAGAGCTACAGAGCTTGTGGAAATGCAGGAGCTTAACTTGTGCCCCAGAGCATCTAAAGGAAAATCCTGAGCTTATGAAGACCTCCAGGTGCTTCTGATGCACTGGAAAGTTTGAGAAGCCCTAAACTGTAGCAGCAGTGAGTACTGGTTCCAGCTATATATTATAGTCACCAGGGGAAATGTTAATAACTTTTATGTTTGAGCTTCATTTTTGACCACATTTTCTGAGGTGGCTTCTGGGCATCAGATTTTTTAAAAAGCTCATTAAGTGATTCTTTTGTGCAGCCAGCTCTAAAAATTGCTGCCTACAAAGAAGTGGCTTTATTTGTTACATATTTACTATACATGTATTATGTGCCAGTTATGGGCTGAGAGATGTCATGTATGGTGAATAAGATAGAAACACTTGGATTCATGGAAATTACACTCTAATGAGACCAAAGTTATTAAACACCAAAATAACAAACATAGAAATATTTAATGACTTCATATTACTATGAGTGCTATGGAAATTGGAAAACCCTTAAGTTTGAGGAAATCTTTACTGTGTGCATAATGGAAAATGGGAATGAGGGAGGAAGAGGATAGAGAATACGGAGGACATTAAGTCAGGGGGAAGGACACCAGAGATGGTTGTGTGGGAGTGCCCAACTCTGGGCCCTCCAGCCCTAGGTCTTCGCCCCACTGGGTATTTTACACACTAGTGAGGGCCAGTATACACCTGCACTGTGTTAGATGGAACTTTTTCTAATTTATCTTCCCAGGAGGTATATCTTTTCTTAAATGATCAGCCCAGAGGCTAGCATTATTTTTTTTTTTAATTTTCTCTAAGACATTGTATAAACTTGTTTTTCTTCTTCTTCTTTTGTTTTTTTTAGTTTTTATTTTAGAGAGAGGGGCAGAGACAGAGTCTTAAGCAGGCTCCTTGTTCATCGTAAAGCCCGACATGGGGCTTGATCTCACGACCCTGGGATCATGACCTGACCCAACACCAAGAGTCGAATGTTCAACCAACTGAATCCAGGGCACTGTATGAATATGTTACACCCTGACCCTGATCCTTTCCTGGACATCTCCCAGAGTTGTCTCTTTTTTATAGCTACATTGTGGTAAGTGGGTGAAAGCGGGTTGCACAAGATGAGGGTGCGCAGATCTTTTTATACAAACCTCAAGGCCTCATCAAAGTTTTGGATTTACCCTAAGCACAGAAGAGAACCATTATTTCTTCTACGTACACTCCAATTATACTCTGATTGACATGTTTAAAGATCTGAGGAATCTGTTAAATTGGATTTGAGTAGGATGGAGTGGTAGAGGAATGGATGTGGAGAGCCTCTTAGGAGTCAGTTACATTAATTCAGGTGAGAGATGATGATATATAGGCTTAGAGTAGTCATAGCAGAAATAATTCAAGGTATAGTTTTAAACAGAGTGAGATCTTACCCAAATAAACAACAATAACAATCCTCACTGAAATCTATCAATCTCTGATACTAGAAGAACCTGAGGGCAGAGATACCGATATGCAAAATTTAGGAGGAATGAAATCCTGAAAATAGCCTCAGACTTAGTGTAAAGCCTGAGGGTGGGGAGGCAGTATGTGGGGTTTTTTTCTCCTTAGAAAGTATTGCCACGTACACCATTTTCTTTCTTTCTTCTTTTTTTTATTCCTTTTTTAATGTTATATTTATTTTTGAGAGAGAGATACAGTGTGAGCAGAGGAGGGTAAGGCAGAGAGGGGGATACAGAATCAGAAAACAGGCTCCAGGCTCTGAGCTAGCTGTCAGCACAGAGCCTGACTTGGGGCTCAAACCCACAAACCATGAAATCATGACCTGAGCCAAAGTCGGACACTTAACTGACTGAGCCACCCAGGCGCCCCTCTTCTTTTTTTAATCAACATTTGAATCACTACCTTGAGACTTTACTTGGGAAACTTTAAATGTGTAGAGAAGAGGTAAATGTAAGATGTCCTTCACTTCCATCCATGGCAAGTACAGTGCAGTGAGTGAGGGTAAATGTGTTAGATGAGGCTGGCTAGGCGTGCCTGCATGTCAGTGGGTTAAGCGACCAACTCTTTATTTCACCTCAGGTCATGATCTCATGGTTTGTGAGATGGATCCCCGTGTCAGACTCTGTGCTGACAGCACATGGGGCCTGCTTGGGATTCTCTCTCTCCCTCTCCCTCTCTCTCTGTCTGTCCCCTCCTCTCTCAAATAAATAGGCATTAAAAAAAAAAGAAGAAGAAGAAGATGATGAGGTTGGCCAGATCTTACAGAGCCTTACCACCTTGCTAGGTCTCTTGGGAACCTGTTGTATAATCTGGGGGGAAATGGGGCCCATGACAGATGTTATAGAAAAAGTGCATTAAATATTGAGGGCTCCACACTAGAAGTTTCCATGACTACAAATTCTAGTTATTCATTATATTCTGAAATTAAGTCTCCAGTTAAATAATCCTTTCTAGAGAGGTGTAAAGAAATGTGGTACCTTTTCCTCCTTATTCTCTGTGCCATATCCACCCACTTTCTCTGTTCCTTCACACATAAGCAACAGCATCAACATAAGACTTCTTTTTTTTTTCTTCACTTTTTAGGGTCCTCACTCTCAGTATAACAGATTTTTAAAATCCAAAACAAATTTTCCATCTATCAACTAAGGACTTTGTTTTTCAGAATTAGAAAGAACACATTTACTGAACTGAATCCTGGTTGAGCTTTATCCTGTCATTTTTATATTTCTTTATTCTTAGAGGTCTAGCGGAAAATCTAATTGGGTATTTATTTTCCATTTAATGTTTTTGTTTGTTTCTCAACACTCTGAAAAGTGAATTAGATTTTATTGTAAAAAGCATAGTTACTTGAGAAGAACTTTTAAAGGAAATCTCTGTGGCTTTAACCCATGGTCTGAACTACCATAATACTCTATAATACATGGAATTAAAAACTCCTGTGGGATTGTTCTGCGGGGAAGGCAAACAGATGATTGTTCAAGTAAGACTGAAGCAGAAAGTGTAGATGATATATTTTCAAGCAGATATAAAAAGACCAGTTGGCAGATTGCTTTGAAAGGACAGGCATCAGAAGAGAGTGAAACATTGTTTGTGTCAGAGCCTGCTGTTAAATTTTCAACAGGCCTTCCAAATGATTGCTCTTCTGTTTTCTTTACCTCCAATTTGGTGTGTAGACGCTGAAGCCTCCTAGGTGAGAACCTAGACATCTAAAGTCTGGTGAAATACTTGAAATTGAGGTTTATCTTCCCTGTGAATGTAAAGGATGTGGGAGAGAATTTCTACTCTGAAGTCTTGAGACAGTTTAACAAATACACATCTCTTCACAACACACAACACACGGTGTAAAATAGAGTTAGCACATGGTTTGGAATATCTAAAGAGCTTTATTTCTTTGGTGTGCTCAGAAGATAAATCATAACTGTTGATTTGTTGCTATCGTTATTTTATTCCTCTCTTTCTCAAAACAAAAATACAGTAGTGTTGGTATGGTGCTTTTTGTTTCTTTCAAAACTTAACTCCCTGAAGGAAAAACAGGGGAGTGTTACATAAAGAACACTTCGGTTAATGCAGTTTTAGAAAACATGTAAACTGTTCTGTCCTGTATTTATATCAGGAAAGACAAGCTTTGGAGACCTAAAGATCCAAGTTTGTGTCTTATGTTGACCGTTTTTTAATCTAAGTGATCTTGGCTATGTCATTTAATTTCTCTTTTAAGACCTGATTTGTTCAATAAGGATAATATGGTCATCGGGATGATCAAATCGCCTAATATGTGGCTGTTTATCACTATCTCTGTATTTACATGCATAAAAAATGCGTAAGGGGTAGATAAATAAGCCATGCTACATCCAGAAAATGGAATATTATTCAGCACTAAGAAAAAAAGAGCCATCATTTCATGAAAAATACATGGGGGAAACTCAAATGCCACATCGCTGAGTGAAAGAAGCCAATCTGAAAAGGCTACATTCTGTATAATTCTGACTGCATGACATTCTGGAAAAGGCAAAAACTATGGAGACAGTAAAAGGATTTGTGGGTGCTGGGGGCTAGTGGGGAGGGAGAGATGAATAGGCAGAACGTAGAGGGTTTTTAGAGCAGTGACACCATTCTGTATGGTAGTCTAATGGTATATATGTGTCATACATTTGTCAAAACTCAGAATGTACAATGCCTGGAATTAACCCTGATATAAACTGTAGACTTTGGATGATAATGATGTGTCAGTGTTAGGTATATCAGTTGTAGCTATAAGAAGTGTTCCTTTCTGGATGGGGATCTTGAGAGTGTGGAGGATGTGAGTGTGTGGCGACGGGGTATATGGGAACCCTTTGTATTTCCCATTCAGGTGTCTGTGTGTGTGTGTGTGTGTGTGTGTGTGTGTGTGTGTTAAGAAATGTAAATTTCTTTTTCTTTCTTTTTTTAATAAAATTTATTACCAAGTTAGCTAACATACAATGTGTAGAGTGTGCTTTTGGCTTCTGGAATAGATTCCCATGATTCATCACTTACATACAACACCCAATACTCATCCCAACAAGTGCCCTCCTCAATGCCCATCACACATTTTCCCCTTTCCCTCAGCACCCCTATCAACCCTGTTTGTTCTCTGTATTTAATAGTTTCTTATGTTTGCCTCCCTCTCTGTTTGAAACTATTTTTACCCCTTTCCCCATTGTCTTCTATTAAGGTTCTCAAATTCCACATGTGAGTGAAAAAATGTATCTGTCTTTTTCTGACTTATTTCACTTAGCATAATACCCTTCAGTTCCATCCATCTTGCTGCAAATGGCATGATTTCGTTCTTTCTCATTGCCAAGTAGTATTCCATTGTATATATAAACCACATCTTCTGTATCCATTCATCTATTGATGGACATTTAGGTTCTTTCTATAGTTTAACTATTTTTGAAAGTTCTGCTATGAACATCGGGATACATGTGCCCCTATGCATCAGCACTCCTGTATCCTTTGGATAAATTCCTAATAGTGCTATTGCTGGTCTTTGAGTAGTTCTATTTTTAATTATTTGAGGAACCTCCACACTGCTTTTCAGAGCGGCTGCGCCAGTGTGCATTCCCACCAACAGTTCAAGAGGGTCCCCGTTTTTCCACATCCTCGCCAACATCTGTTGTTTCCTAAGTTGTTTATTTTAGCCACTCTGACTGGTGTGAGGTGGTATTTTGATTTACACTTTCCTGATAATGAGCCATGTTGAGCATCTTTTCATGTGTCTGTTGGCCACTTGAATTTCTTCTTTAGAAAAGTGTCTATTCATGTCTTCTGCCCATTTCTTTACTGGATTATTTGTTTTTTGGGTGTTGAGTTTATTATGTTATTCTTTATAGATTTTGGATGCTAATCATTTATCCTATATGTCATTTGCAAATATCTTATCCCATTCTGTCAGTTGCCTTTTTCCCTTGCCTTCGGAGCCATGTCAAGTAAGAAGTTGGTGTGACTGAGGTCAAAGAGTTTGTTGCCTGTTTTCTCCTCTAGGGTTTTGATTATTTCCTATCTCACAGTTAAGTCTTTCAACCATGTTAAGTTTAGTTTTATGTATTTTCCACTCAATTTTGGTATGAACCTAAAACTTTTCTGAAAAAACAGTTTATTGAAAAAATAGGGGCGCCTGGATGGCTCATTTGGTTAAGTGTCCAACTTTGGTTCAGGTGATGATCTCATGGATCATGAGTTCAAGCCCCACACTGGGCTCTGTGCTGAATGCTTGCTCAGAACCTGGAACCTGCTTCAGGTTCTGTGTCTCCTTCTCTCTCTGCCCCTTCCCGCTCACGCTGTATCTTACTCTGTCTCTCAAAAATAAATAAATGTAAAAAAAATTATTTTAAATAAGAAAAAAAAAACCTCATACATAGTCAACATTTACATCTATTTGGCTATTATTGTATTATAGTAAAGTGAGTGAACAAGATCTTTATTGGAGAATATAACTAATAAAGGAAAGATGACTAGCATTTTGTACATATCAATATCAATATTGATATCACTAAAAGCATATACACATATATGCTTTTTTAAAGAGGCAAAGCAAGGAGGGAGTGGAAAATGGCAATGATACAATGAGGGATGAGGAAAGAGAGAGATAATGCAAAGTTGATTCACTCTATGCTTCTCTTCCCCGAGTTTAGAAAATGCCCCAACTTGGGACCTCATCATGCTGGTGGCAGTGTAGGCAACAGTTGAACAAATTGCCTTCGTTTGTACAGCCTGGTCCATTCACTGTGTGATAATAAGGTTGAAATGTCTAGTCTGGCATCTCTGGCTCTGTATTTCTTAGCTTTGTTGCTGCTACTGATATTGTTTTCATTGTTTTGAGTGTGACTTCTTTCTATTTTTGTCTGACTTCCATGGACTTCTCTTAATTGCCTTGTCCTGTATTGTTGCCTTACATCCGTGGAGTAAATCTTTCAAATGCTTCCACCTTGAAAAGGTCACATACTAAAAACTAATAGATAATTGGTTGTTTGAGCATGGGTATTCTATCCACAGTAAAAGGAATGATAGAAGGAAAGTCCTCTCTTTGAGTTACATGGAAAAAATGGGAGCAAAGTATAGGAGAGATTTCTTATTATCTACATAATTTGGGGGGAAACTAGAAATTATGTGAAAGATGACTAATCTACAATAATTCCATGTACATTAAAAATAATTTTCTTTCAAAGTTGCCCTGGGACTGGAATGTAATTTGGATTAAACATCCCTTTTTCTCTTTTACCTTAAGTTTCTAAATGTGTTCCGATTACCATTCTTATATGAAAGAAGACTGCTCCAATCAGACTAAATGTTTATCGAGCAATTACTGTGTACAGGCTTTGTGCTTTGTACTCTCTCTCCTTTCAAGGGACATAGGAAGTAGGACTTTATGAAGAATTGATTTATCAAAATGAAGAGGAATGCTGGCTAGCAACATTTCCTTCTAAGAACCACCAGGAAATTTAAAAGTACCAATTCAATATCTTGTTAACAGTTCCCATTTAAAATCACTGCTTGACGTGATATTGACTTAGTTTTTATCATATTTGAGCTCCAATTGAGAGTTTTGAAATGTTGAAATAACATCACCATATGGATAATTACTAGATGTGCTATTTTTGCAACTGTTTTGAAGAAAAATAATTAGATGCAGTGTACCATTTGCTTGTTTTATTTGTCTTTGATCTTGCTCTGTAGGTCTTATAAAAGAATTAAATAAAAACGTGTTGTTAAAAAAAACCCTACAGAATAGATCATAAGTTTTTACAAATAAAAATTCAGGAGAGTACCATTAAACTACACCCCTGTATTACAGGAAATAATCATAGTCTAGCATACTGTTGCCTCTTTCTTTTCCACTGCTTTTTGCAAGGTAATTTTTTACAGCTTCTTCCATCAAGAGTTGGAGTGTTACTCCATCCATTGAACTCAACTGGTCTTGTGGTTGGCTTTGGCCAATAGAATGTAGTAGATGCAAAGATATGACATTCTGGTCTTGCACGTGTCCTCTTTTTTCAGTACTCTGCCACCTAGCCATGAGAGTAGGCATGGGCTAGCGTGCTAAAGGATGAGACATTATGTGAAACAGAGATGAGTCATCCTAACCAAACTATCTTAGATCAGCTTCCATTAGACATGGCAGCAGACCATAGACACCTGAGTGAGCCTGGCCAAAATTAGCTAGACTTGAATGAAAAAATCATTTATGAGTGTAACCCAAATGACCAACAGATATAATCATGAACAAATCATGAAATAAGTGGTCATTATTTCATGCCATTAAGTTTTGTATGGAAGAGGGAGGTAGAGGGGGAAATAGTTGTCACCTAGCATAATGGATACATCGGGGTTCAAATACCAATTCTAATACTTATTACCTGTGAGATAATGAGAAGGTAATTAGCCTTCCAATGACTTATTTCTCATCTGTAAATGAGGATAATATGGTGGTGGTTAATGTTGTTTCCAGATATTTGTACTCTTCTTCCTCTGAGCACCTAGTAGAATCATACTTTCTCTCTGGCCCTTTGATGTTAGCTGTGGCCATGTGAGCTGCTTTTCCAAATGGAATGTGAGTGGAAATCTTTAAAAGTGCTTGTAAATTTCAGCATCTTTCTTTCCCTTATAATTACAGTGTTCAAGATGAAGAAGGTCTATCGTCTTGTGTCCTAATGTGAAAAGATATATCTGGAGCTCCAACTCATTGAAATTTTGAAATTGCTATCACTGTAAATCCTAACCTATACTGACTGATAGAGAAATTCCTAGTACTTTCCTTATAAAGTTGTGTGATAACATAAATAAACTTCTATGCACAATGTTTGGCCCATCTAAAATATTCAATAGTAATGTATTATTACTGCCTTAATAGATAACAAAACTAAAACAAACAAAAATTCCTTGGGTATAGAATGTAAAGATTTCTTTACAATATTATTTTCTTAATTTATAGATATGCACCATTTTAATATCATCATACAATTAATCAGGGCTAAAACTTTCTTCATGGTACCAAGAAAATGTAGTATAATTGGAGCTTAATATTATTTGCTTCATCTTCAACTCTATAAGCTTAATAGAATATTATGTCTTCCATTTTTAACTACAAAATAACTTTAAAATTATCATAGGGAGTTGAGGATTATGATTAATACATATTTATAATATTTTTCCAGTGTTTAGATTACTTTTTAATTTATCACTGTCACTGCACCGTAGCACTCCAGAAAGATCTGGGCATTAAAGTGAATGCTTATTGCACATTTATATTTATATTTGTATTTGGGAAGAGAAGCCATCTACAGGCTATCCCTATTTCACAGAGTATGGGTGTACTTGGTGTGTAAAACATTACTCTCCTATCTGACTAGTGGGAGGCATGTACATGCTGCGTATCAATGGGCCATGGTTACAAGGAAGCATATTTTATTTCAGTTAGAATTTATGTTGTAAATAACTGAAGAGTCTGATAGTAGATAAAAGGTACCCTAGATCAGTGTTCTCAGCTGGGGGACATTTTTCCTTGAGTATATATCTGACTCTCTCTGGATACATTTTGACTGTCACTATTCACTGGGAGGTGTAGTTACAAATATCTACTGGGTAGAGCACAAGGCCACTGCTATACATCCTTCAGTGCAGAGGAAAGCCCAATATTGATAGGCCTGCTTTTAAGAAACCTGCTCCAGGTCTTAGACTTTGAATCTGTGTATGTTCAAGTGGAAGCTGTCTGAGGTGGTAGATGGTTTTTGACTTGCATACAAAGCTCTCCGTGTGACATGAACAACAACTATAATGATGTGTTCCCTGTTGGGTGTTTGCTCTGTTACAGACAGCAATTGTGTAATTTCATCCTCACAACAACAGTAAGAATCTATAATTCTTTCGTTTTATGGACTTTCACAATCATCAGCACTAGATAGAGAGCCAGAAATTTGTAAGAGGAAACAAAACATCATATTAATAGCGGTTTCTGTGACTCCCTGTTTATTCCCTTTGTTTTGGTATATTTCTTTCCTAGGCTAGTCCATTGTCCTCCTTCCTGATAGTGCTGCAGTGGACAGAGAGATGGTGAGCTAGAGAAAAGGAAATAGTATATGATATTGACATTCTTGGCCTCGCACCATGAGACAGTGATGAGGTGGACAAGTCTTTAAGGAAATTCTCTAAAATTTCTAGGTAGCTGGTGTGGAAAAGTTCATACTGCCCATTTGTCCTAGAGTGGAATGCCTAGGTCACTTTTCCTTCAAATGTATCCTCAGATAAATGAGGCTCTATACCCACATTTTTTTGTGTGTGAGGTTATGGGTACCAGCCTCCTAACTGATTAGTCTTCTCTCATTTTATTTCCAATTGGTGCCACAAGATATGGAGAGAAATAAAAATATGGAGGTGGTAAATGGGGAAGAAGAGACCAGAGCTCAACTTCAAGAAATAAAGAGAGAAATAAAAGGATAAATCAGTTCAACACATATTTACTAAGCACCTACTGTATATCAGTAGGTACTGGAGATAGATACGAAAAGGAACAGAATGAGGTATATTATCCACAGAGAGTGAGGCAAAATCAATAACTTATGGGTCTTATTCATCTCATGCACATGAGTCACAGTTATATCATGATACATTTTCTTTTTTTTAATTTTTACAATGTTTTTATTTATTTCTGAGAGAGAGAGAGAGAGACAGCATGAGCAGGAGAGGGTCAGGAGAGAGGGAGATACAGAATCTGAAGCAGGCTCCAGGCTCTGAGCTACCTGTTAGCACAGAGCCCGATGCAGGGCTCAAACCCACAGACAGTGAGATCAGGACCTGAGCCGAAGTTGGATGCTTAACCAACTGAGCCACCCAGGTGCCCCTATCATGATACATTTTCATTTTTTCATTAAAAATTTGTGAATTCCTAGTAGGTGGCAAGTCTAACCCCATCATAGCCTAGAATGATACAGGCATGGTTGGTCGCTACACTCGTGGAGTTTATGCCATGTGACAGGTAAAGTGAGAGGGGGTAAACTCTGGGTTATAGAACCACAAAGATAAAGCTTTAATCTGGTCTGAAGGTGGAGTGTAAGGGGAAAGATAGGATAGGATACCTGGAGCAGATGTTGACCAGTGACAAACTTTGAATGTTAAGAAATAGATATCTGGATGAAGAAGATAATGGAATTCCAGCTGAGTAATGGAATAAACAAACCATAGATGTGTGGAATGACATGGTGCCTATTGGGGTAATTAGTATATGTTCAGAAATTGTAGAAGTCAAAAATAGAATTCATAGAATGAGAGAAATGATAAAGATGGACTGAGGCCAAATTTTTGCTATAAAGTTAGAGAGAAAGATGATAGGTAAATAAATGGATATGTGAATGTATGGATGGATGGGTTGATGATTGATTGTGATGGGTTCAGTCATAAGAGAAGGAACAGTGACATGATTACGGTAGGAAACCTCACATAAGGGTTTATTATTATCTTCCAATAATAGAATGCTGGATTGAAGCAGGGGTTTTAATAATGGAAAGGGGCAATATTTCTAGAAATATCAAAGAAGTAAAATTTGCCACTTGTAGTGGTTGTTTGTGAAGAGGGGTACAATTGGACTTGACTCTCTCCCTTTCTTTTGTATACCATTTCTTTTTCTTTCCTTATCATTTTATATTTTAAAGCAAAATAAGTTGAGTCCATTAAAAAAATTAAAGTACTCAAAAACAATAAATGAATAAAAGATAAAAAGTAGATTTTCTGCCAACCTGACCCAGACTTACATTTGCAAACTTCCAAATTACTTTTTGGTCAGGAGCACAGTTATTTCCCAATAGAATCACAAGGCGGGGACCAGTTCTTTTTATAAATACTTATGTACAATAAGAATTTAAATTAATAAATCCACATCTGTGATATTAATATCTCATATCTGTTTCTGGCATTTAAAAAATGCTCAATAGTAAGAAAACTTCACTTAGAGTGTGCCATACGTCCAGTTTTAGTTGAGCATAGGTCTTGTGGGAAATTGGGCATCTCAGAAAATTTTCTTGTACATAATGGAAACAAAACTAGTTATCACTTTGAAGTACATCAAACAACACATACAGAAGTCCCAGGAAGGAGTGGGCATAATGAAATACCCAGCATACATTAACCTATGGAACATTGCCTATGATAATTAGGTATTTTTTTTTTTATCATAGGTGAGTTTTTGGCAGTGTTAAGGGTCAAGTTGAGCCCAATTAGAGCTGCACTATTTTTGGTATTTAGTAAATAGCAGCCATTTTTATAATTGTAATTTTTATAATGGTAAATATATTCTAATGTATAAAATGGCAACAATTAAGGTACACATTTTTCCACCCTCAGTGGTATGTAAGCCTGTAATAATAAAGGACTCATTCCAGATACTATAAAGTTAATTTTTATAGACTTGACAGAGCAAACCTTGAAAAGATCAAAAGATTTTCTGAGGCTCCCTTTTATATTATTACTTATCTGGTTATTCAGAGTAGTTTTAAAAAGAATACCTATGAGTATTACAGAAAGTATATAAAATAGAAGCTATATATAGTCATACCCTATATGCTTTCTCTTTTTAGCATCTTTACTGGTTTGGATTCAGTTTTTCCTGGTTTCATTTTCACTTGAAATATGTATATTTTTCATTGTGATTATAATTACTTCAGAGCTATACATCTATGTTGGAACATTTTAGTTATAACCAATATGATATGGTTCTGATTGTAATTACCAGATCCTAGTCATTTGGCTAGCCCCCAAAATTAACTAGGCAGGGTATCCTACTAGTAATGTTGTGACAGTAGCTTTTGAGGTTAAAAAACAAAAAACAAAAAACTCTGTAACTCTGTAACACTTTTTTCTCCCAAGAACACATAAATCTATTTCATATGGTGAATATCATTCATTTAGTTGGTTATGTTTATTGAGCATGTGTAATCTGCCATTCATTTGTGTTTGTCTTATAATTAATGTGAAACAGTTGCAGAAAGATAATTATTTTATCCAAATCTGATATTCTGATATTTTGGAGCAGAAATATAAATAAACAGCTGTTGAAGAACAGTGTGACTTTGATTTTCATGGGCCTAGTACTGTGCCACACGTTGGGGGAGATTAAATACATGAATAAGCAAAGCTGTGTTGGGGCACCCAGGTGGTTCAGGTGGTTGAGCATTGGACTCTTGACTTTGGCTCAGGCCATGATCTTATGGTTCATGAGACTGAGCCCCAGTCAGGCTCTGTGCTGATAGCACCGAGCCTGCTTGGGATTCTGTCTCTTTGCTCCTCTCCTCGCTGCCCCCCACATCTTTCTCTCTCAAAATAAAGAAGTAAATATATTTTTAAAATAGCTGTGTTCTCAAAACCTTAGGATCTGTTTGAGCAAGGATGCTGAACAGATCTAGTAACTGGGTTAAAATATCAAATACTATTAAATAGTATTTAAGTGTATCCTTACTACTGAATTATTCACGAGAGAAGGCAAATCAGGTAATGTTGGTGGGATTCCTAGATTTTCCCAAAAGTATTGTCTATCAACACTAGATCTGTATTCTCTCACAGTAATTAGTGGGTTCTTATTAAGTGGTGTACCCATTGGACGAAGCATGTGCTTCTCAGATTGCCACAGTCTGTACCAAGTGTCTTTCTGACACTGAGGCTGAGCATCAGTGGCTCTTGATCCTCATGACTGTGCTGCTGTTTCTCTTATATAAAGCAAACTATTTCCTCTCCTTGTGCCTCCAGTAAAAGTGAGAAGGAGTATAAGAATTTGATAGATCATTGTGATTGAGATTAAAATGGGAGCCAGTTTCTAGGGAGGAATGAAAGAATAATCCTGCATCCTTCATACAAAAAAGTATGGTTTTATCTAACTTATGTTGTCCATTTCACTCTTATGTACTTTCTCCCTACGGATGCTCAAGTTTGCAACTGCTGAGGTAGGAAAAGATCTTGGGGTTCCAACTCATTGGAAAAAATTCTATGTGGAGAATGTAAGCCAAGCATGACCTTGATGAATGAGGTAGGCAGGCTGTGCACAAGAATCAGACATAGTAAAGGAGGAGACTGAGCATGTGAAAGGCCTGGCAGCAAAACAACTAGTTCATCATGCTGCTTATTTGTAGAAAGACTTGTCTGGGACAGAAAGGTGATTCATAATACATAGAAGTCGCAGCTATGGTTGGCTTCTTAGCACGTATGAATAAAGGTAGAGGGTCTCAAACATCATATAGTGGAGTTGGAACTTGAGAGTCCAGCCATCAAGAAAGACAGTCAATATATCAGCAGTGAAGTGATCTGATGAGTATAGCATTTGCAGAAGACCATTCTGGAATAATAATGGGATGAATTAGAAAGTGGCTGAAAATCAGGGAATCCTCATAGTCCGTAGATTATTGGAATAATTTAGATGTTATAGGATAAGATTTGTGCTGTCTGAGAGGAACATTTTAAAAAGGAGCAGATTGGACACGTGGGTGGCTCAGTAGGGTAAGTGTCCGACTCTTGGTTTCCGCTCAAGTCATGATCTCACGGTTGCTGAGTTCAAGCCCCTTACTGGGATGTGTGCTGAAAGCTCAGAACCTGCTTAAGATTCTCTCTCTCTCTGTTCCCCCCTTCTCCCCCCTCTCCCGTGGGCTCGTTCTCTCTAAATAAATAAATAAACTTTAAAAAAATAAAGGAGCAGAATGAGGATGAGTTCAGAGCAATGCATCCGATCAATGCCTCAAACTTGTTAGCTGAAAAGAGAAGATAGAAAGTCTGCAAAGGAGATAGAGAATTTTGGAGAAGTAGGGAGGAAAATAAGGTCAAACTTTTGTCAAGGTAGTGAAGAGAGGAGTGAATTTTAAGCAAGGGAGATGTGTTCAATAGTGGTAACATATTTCAGACAGGTCAAGGGTGAAGATACAATTAAATATATCCTTGTACATTTGGAGTCACATCTTGTGGGCAATTTCTCCTAGAGGGTAAATAACAACGAGTATACTGGTTAGGCTTTCTCTGAAGTACAATAATCCTTGCAAGTTACTGAGCTAACTCTTTCTTCATTGTGTTAGTCATGGACTAAAAGAAGCCTATTAACCTAAAAGGTTAATCTGTTTTAAGAGTTCTTTCCCAGCTGCATTATATAAAGCATATACTGTCGAAAGAAAGGACTATCAGAACAGTACAGAGAATACAAGGCAAATTAAGAAAGTGAGAGTTCACTATGGTTTCAAACTGCCAGGGGAGATTCACTTGAAGATGTGGGATTGGAACAGGATTTTGAAAGATGGGTAGAAAATGAATAAAAGATGTGATAGGGTAAGAATAGTGTCTCATCATCTGCATTCGACTTAAGTTAGTGGTAAGGGAGGACAGAATGAAAGTTTAAAAACAAAGCTATGTTATTACTTTTTACAAATATAATTTTCTGATGTTGACATTTTGGCTTTATCTATAAAAGTTGAGGTAAGTTTTGTTTATTTTGTTTGGCTTAACTAATCATGAAATTTTTCTCCCTTTTAAATAAAATTAAAATTAATTAAAGTTATTAAAATAGGGATGCCTGGGTGGCTCAGTCTGTTAAGCATCTGACTCTTGATCTTGGCTCACGGTTCATAGGATTGAATCCCAAATCAGGCTCTGCACTGACAGCCGAGAGCCTGCTTTGGATTCTCTGTCTCCCTGTCTCTCTGCCCCTCCTCTTCCTCTTTACTCTCTCTTTCTCTCAAAGTAAATAAATAAACTTCAGAAAAAAAGCTGATAAAATGTAAAATTCATTCCTTTAGTTGCACTAGCCGCATTTCAGGTACTTGGTTATATATGGCTAGTGACTATTGTATTGGACATCATAGAATAGTATTAGAAATATGAACACTTCCATCACCCTTCTATTGAATAGCACCAAAGAGTCAATAACATACATTAGTAGCTGCCCTGTGGTTTAAGACAGGTGATTTTGCTTGTAAGAACAAACTTGTGAGAATTGAGGAATAGGAATCATTTTTGTACTGAGACTTTAGCTGGTTTATATAATAATTGATTTTTTTTCTCAATTCGACCATTATATGCAGAGAGCTCACTCTTCATCAGGCACTGTGCTTGACCAGGACATATACATCCATGTCTTTCAGGAAACTTCGGTACTAATGAGAGAGACACATTTTAATCATGTTATCACTCAAGCAAATGTAAAATTATAATTCTAGTGTAAAAAGGAGAAATAAATGTTTTCATGAGAGGATAACTGTTCTAAACAATCAAGAAATTCTTCCCCGTGGATATGAGATGAAATCTGAAGGTCAGATAGCACTTCATTAGATATGGGAGAATGGTATAGTAGCAGGACAAGAGAGGTCAGGAGGGGACATTTTAAGCAGAGAAAGCAATGTATATAAAGTCTTTATAGAAGAAGAGTTGGAAAGGCACATTCAAAAAGCTGAAAGGGGGTCTTTGGCTGCTTACTTTTCTGACTTTAAGTTTAATCTCATAAAAATTTGTCTCAACAGTACACATAGTTTAAATTGGGCATCCCATTCAGTTTAGTAAGAACCATTTGGTTTAAGTCAAAATTAGGATACCAAATATTAGAACTTTGTATATCCCCAGTAGCTGATAAGTAAAACAGTCATTGTTGATTTATAAATTATTTGAATAACTAGGCCCTTCCTAGCAATATTATTGATCCATAAATTATCTGAAGAAATGGACACTTCTTAGCAATTAATCACTTTTGTCTCAAAGGCTCTTTCTCATTGTGGTCACCTCTTAACCATCTTGCCCCAAATCAGTCTCCCTACAAAAGATAATCCAGTTTCAAGTCTTGTTAAATTAATACTATCATCAATGAGGAAATAGCCCACGTGGAACACACTCTGAAGTGGAAAAACACATTTATACTAATAATACAAAAGCTGTACTGTGAAATTAGGGTATAATACTACAATCATTGAGGTTAAGCTCATATTCTCTGTAGTGGAAAGTCACGAAGATGTAGTGTACTACAAACCCATCGACACAGCGTTTCTATGGTTGCTCAGGCAAATAAAATGAAGCTCTTGGTAAAGAGTAAAGGTGACATTGGGACTTGTTCAAAGCAAAAGCAAAATTGTGTTGCACCAGTTGCTCACAAAACATCCTTTTAAAGTGATCTTCAGATGCTCAGTCATTGGGATTCAATTAACACGACCCTGTGCAATCCTCTTTGTGATGCGCAGTGCATCTTTTCTTGAGGTAGAAAAACACCTCATGATACATTTTAAAAATGCATTGAGATTCAAGTAATAAAACAGAACCAACGTGTGTGTGTGTGTGTGTGTGTGTGTGTGTGTCTTGTTAGTGAAGAGTCTTCGTTTTCTACTTTAGAAATGCTGAATGTCAGAACTGTAATGTACTCAAAGAATCTGTCTTGGAAGGTATCTTTGCCAATCCTCACCCCGACTTGTGGATTCCTCCTTAAATAGTTTCATCAAGTAGTTGTGCATTACTTGAAAACTATTCCCACCATCAACGGCCTCACAGTTTGGACCAATAGTAAAGGAATTAGCAAATGAGTAGACTCATTTTAATGAGTCTAATTAGCAAATTAGTAAATGAATTAACAAATGAGTAGACTACATATATGTAGTCTGTAACTCTAGTACATAGGGAATAAGCAAAATGTATATTTTTATAGCGTTTTACATAAAGGCATAAATATTACATCACATTTTAGAGTGTTCTTTCATTTTTTTTCATTTTCTCCTAGAATGCCCCTATCCTCCCTCTATCTCTTTATTTGCCATGCTCTTCCAGGGAAGTCATGCCAGCTACTTATTATATACCATCCCAAAGTAGTTGTATGCGTTATGTATATTTGTGTTTATTTTTCTACATGTTTGTCTATGCATGCAACGGTTATTGTTTTATATAAGTAAAATTGTATTAGACACAATTTTTAGTGTTCTTTTTTTATGAGTTCCTTTGTTGACTCTAGTATGGGATAACAAGGAAAACTTCTAATCCCTTTGTTGCTGTTACATAACATTATCTATTGAAATAAAATGTTGAGAATTTGTTTCATTTATATTAACATATGGTAGATTATTCTTATAAATATTCTTATGGTAAATATTCTTATAAACTCCTTTGGAATAGCACATCAAGAATACTTGATAAGACTTTGTAAAAGGTATCATTTTCACAGCTGACATAAAAATAAAGTAGATTACTCAGAGGTCAGAAATTACTTGTTTCTGGGTGATCTCAAGCCTGAAATTAAAAAAAAAATAAATGTTTTTCATTTTTGAAGGAGAGTGAGAAACAAAGTGAGAGCAGTGGAGGGGCAAAAGAGAGGGACACACAAATCTGAAGCAAACTCCAGGCTCTGAGCCAGCAGCACAGAGCCCAACACAGGGCTCAAACTCACAAGCTGTGAGCTCATGACCTGAGCCAGTCAGATGCCCAATTGACGGAGCCACCCAGGCACCACTCAGGCCTGAATTTTTAGTGAATCACATTCGTAGAAGGCATAAAGTCAACACCTTATGCCTGAAGAAGACAAAGCCTGTATCATAGATTCCAGTAGAAAGCCAGGTCCCCAGGAAGGTGATGTACTCATGGAGTAAACTAGAGAAAATCTTGTCCTTTAGCAGTAGATAGTGGAGAGGTAGATCTTTTATGGCAATATCTTCTCTGGTAATTCCTAAAGAAAAGTCAGGAAGCATGTAAATTTTAGGAAATGCTTATTACTTGTGTAAACTTCAAGCAAAAGAAAAGTAGTTTTCAGTATTTATTGATTGAAAATCATGAGCAATATATTTGTTTCTTGACAAAACAAATATAAATCGTTTCTTGAAAATGCACAAGTAATAAAACTCTTCAAAAACGTTTTGACAACCAGAGTTCCAACAAATATGAAATCACAAATAAATAGGTAAACAAAGGACTAGAGAACCCTCTGAAAGTCAGCCAGAACAATAACTCAGTCCCACAGAAAGTGTAACTAGTTGAATTTTCAGTACAAAATATAAAATGTGTTTAACCTTGTTAAAGATGTGAAAGTGTCATGTACGAAGGAGTATTTGGGGTTTTTTTTAATTAAAAAATTTGTTTTATTCTGAGAGAGAGAGTGTGTGTGTGTGATCAGAGGAAGGTCAGAGAGAGAGGGAGACACAGAGTCTGAAACAGGCTCCAGGCTCTGAGCTAGCTGTTTGCACAGAGCCTGACGTGGGGCTCGAACCCATGAACCGTGAGATCATGACCTGAGCCGAAGTTGGATGCTTAACCGACTGAGCCACCCAGGCGCCCCAGGAGTAATTGTTACACTATGAAGAATAACCAGAAATGTTAAATCAAAAAATAAATG
This sequence comes from Crocuta crocuta, assembly GCF_008692635.1. Taxonomy (NCBI): domain Eukaryota; kingdom Metazoa; phylum Chordata; class Mammalia; order Carnivora; family Hyaenidae; genus Crocuta; species Crocuta crocuta. The sequence goes on from NW_027530976.1 coordinate 94,449, forward strand.
ATTTTTGTTTTTAATAGAGTTTAAAACTATGATGACTAAAACGAAACTGAAGGGATATATTAAACATAAGATTAAACACAGGTGGAGAAAGAATTTATAAACCAGAAAATAGATCTGAATCTAGACATAGTAGATTTTAAAGTTAAGAAGATAAACATGAAAGAAGATTGAGACCCAGAGGACAGCATAACAAGTTCAAGACAGATCAGTTGGAGTTTTAAAAGGTCACCCAAGGAACTTTTAAAGAATACATTTCAGGAAGAAGGGAATAATCTATAGGGAACAGAGAGATGAATGCATGAAGGGATGAAAATAAAAAGCAAAAAATAAAGGGAGGAGGGAGATGTCTGATTAATATAAACAAACATTGATGTAAAACTCTAACAGTGCCGTCAATTTCAGGGATTTAAATAAAAGTAACAAACTAGATATGTCTTAATAGCAAAAAAAAAAAAGAATAAAAGAACAATTGCAGTGTAATCATAAAGATCAGAAGTTAGTGATTAAAAGGAAACAATATAGAGAAGAAATGCAAAGCTAAAAGTTGTCCTTAGAGGGGCACCTGGGTGACTCGGTTAAACATCATACTCTTGATTTCAGCTCAGGTCATGTTCTCATGGTTCCTGAGGTTGAGCCTCTTGTCTGTTTCTGTGCTGACAGCACAAGGCCTGCTTAGAATTCTCTGTCTCCCTCTCTCCCTCTCTCTCTCTCTGTCCCTTTCCGTGTGTACCTGCTCGCTCACTTGCTCTCTCTTTGTCAAAATAAATAAATACACTTTAAAAAAGAGAGAGAGAAAGAAAAGTTGTACTTTGAAATGTTTAATACAATTGATGAACTTGAGGTGTATCAAGAAAGAAAGGAACCAGAAATAAACGGTATCAGAAATAAAGGTATGTACATAAACATCAATAATAAAAATGATAGGGGCACCTGGGTGGCTCAGGTCATGATCTCACGGTTTGTAAGTTCAAGCCCTCCATTGGGCTCTGTGCTGACAGCTCGGAACCTGGAAACTGCTTCAGATTCTGTGTCTCCCTCTCTCTCTGCCCCTCCCCTGTTCATGCCTTGTCAATCTCTCTCTCTCTCTCTCTCTCTCTCTCTGAAAAATAAATGAACATTAAATTTTTAAAATTTTAATAATAAAAATGATAAAAATAAACTATGATGTCTCCTTGTTGGAAGACATATTGTTGATGGACCTATTTTCTCCATGATTTGTAAGCAGAGTAACACAGTTGGTTACAGATTATCCTTATTTTTTAAGAAAAGTTTTTAGTTTCCAGAAAAACTGAGCAGATAGTACAGAAACTCCCTTTATGTTCCCCCCATCCACACAATTTTCTCTTTTTTTAAACATTTTTTACTAGAGTAATACATTGTTTTTCAATGAAGGAACCAATATTAATACATTATTATCAACTTAAGTACATAACCTTTACATGAAGGTTAACTGTTTGTGTTGTAAGGTTCTAGACTACAACAGATTCCACATATATAACATTTGATTAATTGGAAGTCTTTTGATATGTTCTTTTAACCAGTGTTGGATTTTCCTGTTGCTGAATTCACAGATCCACTTCTCCTTCTCAGTGATATTCTCACAACTTTCCATCTCTAGAAATGCATGGACATTTTCATTAAAAACAACAATGTCATTAACAAAGCCTGAGAAAGTAATTATGATGTTAGGAAAGTTTTTTAAAAATTCTAAAAAAAGCTGATTACCTGTAAGGACAGAATAGAAAAGGAACACATCTGTCAAAATATTGTAGATACTGCTTGCCTCAGCATTACTGAGTAATTGTACTTTTCTTTTGAATAATACTTGTTGCCTATATTTTTTGCCAGTTTCCCATTTTCACAAGAAACAAATTGTTTCTTTCTCCTTGGAAGATAGAATCTATTTGTCCAAAATGGATCTCTGGATGTGTGTGATGAGGCTAGGGATAGGAGAGGGAGGGGAGAGGCAATGAGAATCGCAATGGACATGAAGATATGCCAGTTAGGGTGAGGAAGGATTCTTTAAAAAGTAGCTTGATCTATTATTGTTATATGCATCTTTTAACAATTGAAATTATGTCAATGGGTAATAGGATACAATTTTCTCTCATCATATTTTACATTTCATCTTTTGCCATTTCCATGCTTGAAGGTCACAGACATGGTAAAGAATATTAAATGGAAATTAAAACTATTTTTCTGCAGATCATTTAAGCTAATGAAAGTGCTGCTTGGATTAGTTTTGGAAGCACTGATCGATTGAAATTTGAAGCACTTTATTACTTTGTGATTTACAGTGCATTCTTTCTACAACCATTATTGCTCATGGTTATTTACTTTGCCGGTGATAATGTTCTTGGATGAAAGGTGTTTGATTATAATCTGAATTCCTCTTCTTTCAAATTTATATACAAATCAGAAGGCTTTAGTAGTATCAGGGTTTAGGGGAAATAGACACTTTCTCATTATTTTTAAATTTTCATTTATAAGCTTGTGGGTAAATACATTTAAATAATTTGTATACAGCTAATTAAAGTGTTATAAGTATTTTTGCAATATTTTTAATTTATGTTTATATACATGTGAACTATTTTCAACATACTACCCAAAATATTGGACTAAAGTATAAAAAAAAAAAAAGGAGGTTTTTTTTTTTTTTTTTTTTTTTTTCATTTTTTTATAATGTTTT
>NW_027530976.1:97165-106542 GCF_008692635.1 Crocuta crocuta
GCTATCATAGTTTTACACATCAGTTTCAAACTCTTCACAACTGCCTTTGCATGGTGAATTAATTCTCACCTTCATCCATGTTCAAGCTCTAGGTGCATGTTTCCCAGTGCTTCTTAAAAGTAACTCAAATCATTTTGTAATATACTCTGGTAATTTTTAAAGACCAGAGACATTTTGTGCTTGGGGGCCTGGGTGGCTCAGTCGGTTAAGTGTCTGGCTTCAGCTCAGGTCATGATCTCGTGGCTCGTGGCTTTTTGATGACAGCCAGCTCAGAGCCTGGAGCGTGTTTCAGATTGTGTATCTCCCTCTCTGTGTGTGTATCTCCCTCTCTGACCCTCCGCTGCTCACGCTGTCTCTCTCTCTCAGAAATAAATAAAAAACAAACAAAAAATAAAAACGTTAAAAATTTTATAAAAAAGATTGTGCTTTAATTTTGTGAATGGGTATCTTTCAGTGTATCCTCCTCCTTATTAGAATGTGGATCATCATGTAAAATATCACCTCTCCTCTTTTCAGTGAAATCTTGAATTACAGCAATTGCTTTATGGCTGCCACAGTTTGCTGACTACTTCTACCAACATTGCCATGACCCTTGAGAACAGAACATTGCATTTACCACTGAGTTTCCAAAATGTCCTCAGTCCCAAAGAATTGTTCCTGTCATACAAGCCACNGTTCCATCCTTGTTGCTACACATCGCCAGATTTCATTCTTTCTCATTACCATGTAGTATTCCATTGTATAGATAAACCACATCTTCTTGACCCATTCATCCATTGATGGACACTTAGGCTCTTTCTATGTTTTGGTTATTATTGAGAGTGCTGCTATAAACATTAGGGTCCATGGGCCCCTATGCATCAGCACTCCTGTATCCCTTAGGTAAATTCCTAGCAGTGCTATTGCTGGGTCATAGGGGAATTCAATTGTTAATATTTTGAGGAGCCTCCACACTGTTTTCCAGAGAGGCTGCACCCATTTATGTTCCCACCAACAGTGTGTGAGGGTGCCTTTTTCTCCACATCCTCGCCAGCATCTAGAGTCTCCTGATTTATTCATTTTAGCCACTCTGATGGGCGTGAGGTTGTATCTCAGTGTGGTTTTGATTTGTGTTTCTCTGATGATGAGGGAAGCTGAGCATCATTTCATGTGTCTCTTGGCCATCTGGATGTTCTCTTTGGAGAAGTGTCTGTTCATGTCTTCTGCCCATTTCTTCACTGGATTATTTGTTTTTTTGTAGTGGAGTTTGATGAGTTCCTTTTAGATTTTGGATACTAACCCTTTATCTGATATGTCACTTGCAACTATCTTTTCCCATTCCATCAGTTGCCTATTAGTTTTATTCATTGTTTCCCTTGCCGCACAGTAGCTTTTTATCTTGATGAGGTCCCAATATTTCTTTTTTGCTCTTGATTCGCTTGCATTTGGGGATATGTCAAGTAAGAAATTACTGCGGTTAAGGTCATGGAGGTTGTTTTCTGCTTTCTCCTATAGGGCTTTGATGGTTTCCTGCCTCACATTCAGGTCTTTTATCCATTTTGAGTNAGATTTCTTATATCTTTGGCTAGGCTCATTCCTAGGTATTTTATGATTTTTTTTGTGTGCAGTTGTGATTGGGATCAGTTTCTTGATTTCTCTTTCTGTTGTTTCATTATTGGTGTATAAAAATGCAACCTATTTCTGTAGGTTGATATTGTACCCTACAACTTTGCTGAATTCATAGATCAGTTCTCGTAAGCTTCTGGTAGAATCTTTTGAGTTTTCTATGTAGAGTATCAGTTGTCTGCGAAAAGTGAAAGTTTGACTTCTTTGCCAATTGTGATGCTTTTTATTTCCTTTTGTTGTCTGATAGCCGATTCTAGGACTTCCAGCACTATGTTAGACAACAGTGGTGAGAATGGACATCCCTGTTCTGTTCCTGATTTCAGGGGAAAAGCTCTCAGTTTTTCCCCAATGAGGATGATGTTAGCTGAGGGCTTCTCATAGATGGCTTTTATAATGTTTAAGTAAGTTCTTTCTATCCCGACTTTCTCTAGGGTCTTTATTAAGAAGGAGTGCTGTATTTTGTCAAAGGATATTTCTGCATCTACAGGCAGGATCATATGGTTTTTATCTTTTCTTTTGTTAATGTGTTGTATGACATTGATTGATTTGCAAATATTGAAGCAGCCCTGTAACCCAGGAATGAATCCTACTTGATCACGGTGGATAATTCTTTTTATGTGCTGTTGGATTCGATTTGCAAGTATCTTCTTGAGGATTTTTGCATCCGTATTCACCAAGGATATTGGCCTGTAGTTCTCTTTTTTCTGGTGGGTCTCTGTCTGGCTTGGGAATCAGAGTGATGCTGGCTTTGTAGAATGAGTCTGGAATTTTTCCTTTGATTTCTATTTTTCGGAATAGCTTGAGAAGTATGGTTTCTAACTGTGTTTTAAATGTCTGGTAGAATTCCCCAGGGAAGCCATCAGGTCCAGGGCTCCTATTTGTTGGGAGATTTTTGATAACTGATTCTTCACTGGTTATGGGTCTGTTCAGATTTTCTATCTCTTCCCGTGTGAGTTTTGGTAGTGCGTGCGTGTTTGGGAATTTGTACATTTCTTCTAAGTTGTCTAGTTTGTTGGCATACAATTTTTCATAGTATTCCCTGATAATTGCTTGTATTTCTGAGGGGTTGGTTGTAATAAATTCATTTTCATTCATGATTTTGCCTATTTGAGTGCTCTCTCTTTTCTTTTTGAGAAGCCTGGCTAGAGGTTTGTCAGTTTTGTTTATTTTTTCAAAAAACCAACTCTTGGTTTCATTGATCTCTTCAACTGGGTTTGTTTTTGTTTTTGTTTTTCGGATTCTATATCGTTTATTTCTGCTCTGATTTGTATTATTTCTCTTCTCCTACTTGGTTTGGGGTGCTCTTGTTGCTCTCCTTCTAGTTCCTTATGTGCGCTGTTAGATTTTATACTTGCACTTTTTCTAATTTTTTGAAATAGGTCTGGAGTGCAATGTACTTTCCTCTTAGGACTCCCTTTGCCACATCCCATAGAGTTNATTCCTCCTAATCCTCCTATACGTGCAATTCCGTTGTTTCTTTAGTGATTTTCTGTCTAGTTGATCTATCCATTGCTGTAAGTGGAGTATTAAGTTCCCTGCTATTAGCACGTTCTTATCGATAAGACTGTCTCTGTTTGTGATTGTTTTATGTATTTAGATGCTCCATATTTGGTACATAGACATTTATAATTGTTAGCTCTTCCTGATGGATAGACCCTGTGATTATTATATAATGCTCTTCTTTATCCCTTGTTACTGCGTTTACTTTAAAGTCCAGTTTGTCTGATATAAGTATGGCTACTCAGGCTTTCTTTTGACTTCCAGTAGCATGACAGATATTTCTGCATCCCCTTACTTTCAATCTGAAGGTGCCCTCAGGTCTAAAATGCATTTCTTGTAGACAGCAAATAGATGGATTTTTTTTTATCCATTCTGCTACCCTATGTCTTTTGATTGGAGCATTTAGTCCATTTACATTCAGTGTTATTATTGAAAAATATGGGTTTAAAATCATTGTGTTCTTTGTAGGATTCATGCTTGTGGTGGTGTCTCTGGTACCTTGTGTTTCTTGCAACATTTCCCACATAGAGTCCCCCTCAGGATTTCTTGTAGGGCTGGCTTAGTTGTGATGAATTCTTTCAATTTTTGTTTATTTGGAAAGACTTCTTTCTCTCCTTCTATTCTGAATGACAGGCTTGCTGGATAAAGGATTCATGGCTGCATATTTTTTTCTGTTCATCACATTGAAGATATCCTGCCATTCCTTTCTCTCCTGACAAGTTTCAGTATATAGGTCTGTAACCACTCTGATAGGTCTCCCTTTGTATTTTAGAGCTCTTTTCTCCCTAGGTGCTTTCAGTATTTTCTCTTTGTCCTTATATTTTGCCAGTTTCATGATGATATGTCATGCAGAAGATCGATTCAAGTTACATCTGAGGGGAGTTCTCTGTGCCTCTTGGATTTCAGTGTCTGTTTCCTTCCCCAGATTGGGGAAGTTCTCTGCTTTAATTTGTGCAAGGACTCCTTCAGCGTCTCTCCCTCTTTCTTCATATTCTGGAATTCCTATGATACGGATATTGTTCCGTTTGATTGTATCACTCAGCTCTCAACTCTCCTTTCACGTTCCTGGATAAGTTTCTCTTTTTCTCGGCTTCCTCTTTTTCTATAATTGTGTCTTCTAATTTACCTATTCTCTTCTCTGCCTCTTCAATTCATGCATTGGACCCCTCCATTTCAGGATGCATCTCATTTATAGCATTTTTAAATTCATCACAACTATTCTTAAGCTCAATAGTCTTTGTAGCAATAGCTTCTCTGATGCCTTCCATGCGTTTTTCAAGCCCAGTGATTAATTTTATGACTATTGTTCTAAATTCTTGTTCAGTTATGTTGCTTATATCTGTTTTGAGCAGTTCTTTAGCTGTCATTTCTTCCTGGAATTTCTTTAGAGGAGAGTTCTTTTATTTCGTCCTTTTGGCTAGCTTTCTGTTTCTTGTTAGTTTTAAAAGCTTGTTATGCACTCTGCATCTGTGAGCACTGCTGTATTAAAGAAGACTCTTTGACTGTCCAGGGCCTCTCCTTTCAGGAAGTGTTCTTTGAATGATGTCTCTTATTGAGACTTTGGTTATTTTATTTCCTTACTCATAGTGGTATCTGGGACTCTCCACCATGTGTACTTTGGCTTGTTTCTTCAGGCAGTCATGGAAAAGAAAATAGACAGACAAACAAAAAGGAAATAAAAGCACACAAACACCCAGACAAATCCAACAAAGATGCAAACCGAAAGGGAAAAAGAAAAAGAAGGAAAAAAAGGTGGGGGGGAAGGAAGAAAAACAAATAATTAAATTAAAATAAAAAATAAAAAAGCAGAAAAGAAAGGAAGAAAGAAAAAAAACAAAAGACAAAGTACAGTCTAAAAGCATAAAACCAGAATTCCCAGCTACAAATAAAGAGCAGGGTGTATGCAGTACTGATGGATGAGCATATACAAAGAGAGAAATAGCAGGGCGGGAGAAAGTGAAATTGGACAGTGAGTTGACATAGAGACTCAGAGCCTTAATTCAGAGAGAGAAAGAGTAGATTATGGTAAAAGTTAAGGAGAAAGAAACGAAGATAATGTTAGTCAGTGAAACTATATAGTCTGATTACTCCAGNCAATTCATGCATTGGACCCCTCCATTTCAGGATGCATCTCATTTATAGCATTTTTAAATTCATCACAACTATTCTTAAGCTCAATAGTCTTTGTAGCAATAGCTTCTCTGATGCCTTCCATGCGTTTTTCAAGCCCAGTGATTAATTTTATGACTATTGTTCTAAATTCTTGTTCAGTTATGTTGCTTATATCTGTTTTGAGCAGTTCTTTAGCTGTCATTTCTTCCTGGAATTTCTTTAGAGGAGAGTTCTTTTATTTCGTCCTTTTGGCTAGCTTTCTGTTTCTTGTTAGTTTTAAAAGCTTGTTATGCACTCTGCATCTGTGAGCACTGCTGTATTAAAGAAGACTCTTTGACTGTCCAGGGCCTATCCATTCAGGAAGTGTTCTTTGAATGATGTCTCTTATTGAGACTTTGGTTATTTTATTTCCTTACTCATAGTGGTATCTGGGACTCTCCACCATGTGTACTTTGGCTTGTTTCTTCAGGCAGTCATGGAAAAGAAAATAGACAGACAAACAAAAAGGAAATAAAAGCACACAAACACCCAGACAAATCCAACAAAGATGCAAACCGAAAGGGAAAAAGAAAAAGAAGGAAAAAAAGGTGGGGGGGAAGGAAGAAAAACAAATAATTAAATTAAAATAAAAAATAAAAAAGCAGAAAAGAAAGGAAGAAAGAAAAAAAACAAAAGACAAAGTACAGTCTAAAAGCAGAAAACCAGAATTCCCAGCTACAAATAAAGAGCAGGGTGTATGCAGTACTGATGGATGAGCATATACAAAGAGAGAAATAGCAGGGCGGGAGAAAGTGAAATTGGACAGTGAGTTTACATAGAGACTCAGAGCCTTAATTCAGAGAGAGAAAGAGTAGATTATGGTAAAAGTTAAGGAGAAAGAAACGAAGATAATGTTAGTCAGTGAAACTATATAGTCTGATTACTCCAGAGAGAAAGAGAGAGAAAAGGAGCAGAGGAGGTGTAAGAATATACATCTAGAGAATTTGTTAAATTTGACTGTTTAAGCAAACCAATGACCAGAGTACCCAGTCCAGCAGAGGGTAGGGATATGAATGAAACAAAGGAAAATATATCTGAATAGAAAGAATTGATGTAGAATTAATCACAGCAGTGCATCCATGTTGGTCTTGCCCTGGTCTCTGGTTAAAAAAAAAAAACAAACAAAAAACAAAACTGCAGCTCTCTAGCAGGGATGGGCATGGTTTGGTATAGGCGGGTCTTAGCCTCCACTGAGTCACAGGAGCTACTTCCTGAGGTCCGGCCTTGGTGGTTGTGAGGAGAAAAATGGCGGTGCCCAGTCCTTTCTGAATCAAGCTTTGCAACTCATTCTTTTGGGTCCAGTCTCCCTGTGCCCTGGGCATAGCCAAATTGGGCAGCCAAGCCCTGCCTCATTTCCAGATCTTAGTTTGCGTACCCCATTGATACTGCCAGAAATAAACCCACAGGCCGAATCCCTCTAAGTAGTTTCAAGCTGGCCTCCTCCCCACTAGCGATAGAGCTGAGCCGGAAGAGAGGTGGAGGGGCTTCAGGCAGCCACTTCCTCTCTGGTTCAAGCTGGGGAGCAGAGGAGCAGTTTCTCCTGGCATCACGTGGGAGCCAGGGGTCCAGCTCAAGGTCAGCTGCACAGCTGGAAACTGGATCACTCTGTGTCCCGAGCTGAGGTTTTTCTGTCCTCCAGGGACAGGGACAGTGTCTTGAGCAGTTTCAGCTGCTCTTTCTCTTCCCCTCGACTCACTGCAGCTCCACACAAAGGGGGCTCCCTCCCCACCCTCCGTGTTTCTAGGTCTGGGCCAATTTTTATCTTCCCCAGTTTACACTCACGCTATAAGGTTGTTTTCTCAGCGGACTCTGTCTCCTTTTCCTCCCAAACTCCTGGCTTCTGTAAGGGTTCCTATGGCTTCAGGCCTTCTCCGTTTGACAGATGGGGACTAGTGAAATGTACAGAGCTCTCTACTTCTCCACCATCTTGCCTCTCCCTCTAATTGATTCTTTTTACATCCTTTTGCCATCCTTCTCTCTCAAAGCTAAGAGTCTTGTTTACTTGGATTTGGGTTAAATTCAATTGCCATGTACATTATCTCATTTCTCAAAATTCAGATCCTAAGAAAATTCTGAAAATAGATAATGGTGTTTGGTTTAATTCCAGAACCTCTGAATATTCAATTAATGATATTCTTTAGAATACAGATTTTTTTTGGGCTAAATACATGAAATTTTATGATGTATTTTTTATTCAGTCCTATTCAGTCATTCATATTCTTGTTTTAGGTTTGTGGGGGGGAAAAACTGTAGCAGTGAGTCTAAATTTTCTACAAAGCACATCAGTAAACCGGGTATACTGCTTCTGTTAAAATAAACTGCATTGACGTTTGAGTACTTAAGTTCTTATTTCTGGTCAGCAGGGGACACAAAATGTTGTGCTTCAGTCATGTCCTGAATATCAAATATTAAATAAAACACCTTTTGAAAAGGCAGCTTGCAACAAAATATAAATACAATGGAGCAAACCTTTCACTCACGTAGAAAACCAGTACATTTACCTCCTGAGCAAATGTCTGGGCAAAACGGAGGTTTGTTCTATCGGAGGAAATTGGCCTAATGCCTGAGCTAGCAGACCTAGTCTCCGAGGAATTGAATGTTGCCTTTGGCTGACATATCAAGCATTGAATAAAAAAAGAAATAGCTTAATCAACCTTAGCTGGATAAAAAAAATCTTCTCTAGATGCTAAAAAAAACCCCTTCATCTATTGACTCTGCCCTCCGTGAACACTGTAAGGGCATTTCCTGTGAGAAAAACTGTACTTCCAAAGCAGAGACCGTGCACTGGAATTTGGGCTTTGAAAGAGAATTGATTTGTACACCAAGAGTTCAAATGCATCCTTAATTTCAGGGCCTCCTACCATGTTGTTTCTGGTGCTTCTCCTTACAGCCTTTCATTGTGCACAATTCCTGGGATCAAATATATCTCACATGGTCATCTTGGGTGTCCCACAACATGGTCACTGAGCTCCTAACATTATTTCTAAGATCTTCAAACCTTTTTCTATTATCTAGAAGTAGAAGGCATGGGTAATTAGAGCTAGTGTGAATGCTATGCCATGTAGGCTAAATCAAACACGTTGCCTGAATTGTGTGTGCTTGAAATTCATGTTAGAAAACACAAAGTGAATATCAAAGCAACACTCCATTTTTCTTAGAGTAATCATCAAGCTCACAATGTGGGAATAAAGAAAGGTCACAAATCAGTGGGCTAAGTCAGCAATAATCAAACTCTAGATTCCTGTTATTCTGTATTATGCAATTAATTTGTCCATAATTTATCTTTTTGTTTGTTTCTTCAGCTCTCCTTTTCTTGTGGCGTGATTTCAGTCATTTAAAGCTTTACCACTGAGAAATGTCTCCTAGAGCTACTGGGAAAATGTGATGGAAAGTGCCAAGGAAGTTATAACCAAGTTTGTAAATCTCTCTTGCATTAGGATAGGAATGTTGGAGTTATTAGACTTGGGTTCTTAGCCACACACAAGGTAGATGAACGTTCTTGGGTATCAGTTTCTGTCACTAGTTTAACCACTAGGTATTTTCATGAGGACTCTTTACCTTGTGTATTGCTTCTGGTACCATTTCTTAATTTCTTTTCGTGTTCTATATAGTAGTTTCCTGTGGCTGCTGTAACAAATTACCTTTATCTTGGTGGCTTAAAAGAACACACATTTATTCTCTAACAGTATAGGAGGTAAGAAATCCTAAATCACTTTCACTAGGTATATTGGTTATATGTGTTGTCTTGACTGGGCCATGAGGAGCCCAGATATTTAGCCAACCATCATTCTTTGTGTTTCTGTGGGGATGTTTTAGGTGAAATTAGCATCTGTCAGAAGATTTAGTAAATCAGATGGCTCTTCATAATGTGTCTAGCCTCCAAACAGCTGAAGACCACACTAGAACAAAATATACAGGCCCTTACTGGGCAAGAGGGTATTTTTTTTCTGCCTGGTGGCCTTTCAAATGAGACATTGTGGGGGAACCTGGTTGGCTCAGTCTCTTAAGCGTCCAACTCTTGATTTTGGATTAGGTCACAATCTCACAGTTCTTGGGTTCAAGCCCTGCATTGTGTTCTGCTTGGGATTCTCTCTCTCCCCCCCCCCCCCCCCCCTCGCCCC
>NW_027530976.1:106592-227232 GCF_008692635.1 Crocuta crocuta
TCCCGCCCCCCCCCCGCCCCTTCCCTGCTCATGCTCTCTGTCTCTCAAAATATGTAAATAAAACTTAAAAAAAACCCAAAAACATAAAAACTGGAGCAGGGGCTTTTCTCCCAGCTTCAGACTTAAACTGACACATCAGCTCTTCTTGGATCTTGAGCCTGCTGGCCTTGGGACTGAAACTATGGCTTTTGCTCTTCTGGTTTTTAGACCTTTGGACTCGGACTGGAACTAAACCACCAGCTCCTGAGTGGTGGTTGCCAACTTACCCCATCTTGCCAACTTACCCCACCAATCTTGGGACTCCCATAACTGCATGAGCTAATTTCTTATAATAACTCACATATATGATATCATATATGACATAACATATGTGCAGTATACATCATATGTGAAACACACACACATAGAGTTGACCCACGAACAACACAGAGGGGATAGAGGTGCCACTCCCATGCAGCTGAACATCTGCATATAACTTTTGACTCCCCAAAAACTTACCTAGTAGTAGGCTACTTTTTACCAGAAGCCTTGCTGATAACATAAACAGTCAATTAACACATATTTTATATGTTACATATATTAGAGACTCTATTCTTACAATAAAGTAAGCTAGAGGAAAGAACATGTTAGTAAAGTTATAAGGAAGAGAAAATACATTTATAGTACTCTACTGCATTTATGGACAAAGATCTGCATGTAATTGGACCCATGCAATTCAAACCTGTGTTGTCCAAGGGAGATATGGATGAATGAATTGATTGATTGATAGATGGATAGATAGATAGATACATAGATAGTTAGATGATAGTATCTAGATAGATAGATGGATATATAGCTGTAACTCTCTTGCTTTATCTTTGTCACTACCTATATCTATACATCCTGTGCCTGTTGTTTATCTTGAGAACACTGAGCAATATACTGGGTTTAGGGAAGAATCTGTTTCCTTCATTTTCCAGCTTCTAAATCTTCATTACCTGTACTCCTTGACTCACAGTTCCTTCCTCCATCTTCCACTGCTTCTGGAGGAAGCTGTATAGCATCTCTTACTTGCGTAGCAAGGTAACATTGCCTTCTTGAGTCAAAAACACCTCTGCCTCCCTCTTATAAATTTAGGGCCACTGGTTAATCCAAGATTATCTCCCCATCTCAAAACCCTTAATTTAATCACATGGACAGAGTCTCTTTGTTTTATAAGGTGACATTCACCAGCTTCATGGATTAGGACCTGGATATCTGTGAGAGCCATTATTCAACATAACACATTCTACTGTGCTTTTTTTTTTTTTAATATTATACTGATTATAGGTGATAGAAATCCAGTTAGAGCTGGCTTAATCAAAAAAAGGAGATTGATTATAAAGAGATGGGAAGACATAAGTAGCTAAAACCCTGGGAGTGAACTGGGAATAATTAACTTCAAAGAGGTGAACAATATTACATCCCTTCACCTTTCCTCCTTGTTTCTTCATACACATCCATAGATTTTAAAAATAACTTATCAAGGGGCGGGGGCTTGCCTGCTGGGTGCTCTGAGCCCGAGCCCGCTGGAGTGAGGAAAACCGGGTCCCTCTATGGCTTGTCACCCGAAACACGAACTCACAGGCTAATTTCCCAGTTTTTAGTTCCGCCTTCCCTCTCAAGTTCCAGCCAGCCAGGGGCGCGGATGCCCGCTGTCCGCGCGGCTCTTTCAGGGGCCCCAGCCACCCGGGAGCTACAATGGTGGCAGGCGCGCCACCACTCTGAAGTCCAGCCTTCCGGAGCCCGCACAAAGAAGCAGTTTGTGTGCTCAGCACACCGCCCCCCCCCAGGACCAGTTGGCGTGAGGGGACCTGGTGTGCAGGTGGCAAATCTTGCTTGTTCCATGTCAACAAACGAAGATGGGATTAAAATTGTCAAAATTGCAACGAATCACCTGGAAACCTTGTGTCCACAGGACCAGTAAAGAGACAGCCAAGGATGGCAGAAAACTTTTAGACAATAGCCAATGTACCCCAGTTTAAAAGCAACAGCAAACAAACAGAAACAATAAATGGTGGGCCTATTCCACGCACACCAGTAAAGGCCAAGACTTCCACAAAGACCAGGCTGTAACAAAGCACTCCAACCTCCATGCCAGGGTTGTGTCAGAGAAGGTAGAGCAGGGAGCCAGGATTTCATCCCCACCTGGTGGCAATGAGGTTCCCCATTTCTCTCCCCCTCATTGCCACAATATCGGTGGAGATCATGTGGAAAATCAGTACTTTATCTCTACCCACCGATAATGAGGTATCCCTCCTCCTCCCCAGCAGGGTGTTAATAGAGGAGAAGTAGTAAGGAATCATGACATTCACTAACATCTAACTTTAACGAGGCACATCTCTCCCCAAGGTGTTAGTGGAGGCCATGTGGAAGGCAATAACAAGACACTCCTACCCCTCCCAGCACCCCTCCCAGCCAGGGAGATGCCAGTCAGTGGAGGACTACATGAGAACCAGAACTCCAACTCTGGCTCAGCAGTAACAAGGAGCCCCCTCTTTGGATATCAGTGGAAACTGAGTGGGGAACCTAGGCTTTTACACTCAGGTAACAGTTTGTGACAGGCGGTAATGAGACAGTGCCCCCCTTCTCTTGGCAGAACAGTTTTAGAGAAAGCCAGCTAAAAAGGAAATTTTAAATACAATCCAATCTCATAACATAATAATCAAAATGTGTAGGTTTCATTCCAACATCTCTTGTCATGCCATGGGACCAGGAAGATCTCAAATTGAAAACATGCTCAATAAATGTCAGCACTGGGATGAGGATGATGTTAGAATTATCTGACAAAAATGTTAAAGAAGATGTTATAAAAAAATTAAAGCAGCCAGAGAGAAACATCACATTACATAGAGAGGAAAAACAGTTCAATGACACTGGATTTCTCACTACAAACCATGAAGGCCAGAAGAAAATGATACAACATGTTGCAGGTGCCAGAAGGAAATAACTGCTGACTCAGCATCCTACACCCAGTAAAAATAGTCTTCAGGAAGAATGAGGAAATCAAGACATTCTAAGTGAAGAAAAACTAAAAGAATTTGTTCCCAGCTGATCTATACTAAGAGAATGATTATCTTGGCCATTTGGAATTTATGAATTTACTCATTAACTTAAGTTTGTGACAAAAAGGGGGAGAAATAAATGTTTTCTGGTAAACATAGTGAAAAAATAAATAAAATAAAAATAAAAATAACTTATCTGTCTGTCTCCCTCTCTGTATCTCTCTCTCTGTGTATGGATTTTCTTTATCCTTCTGACCTTCACGTTACAGTTTTCCTGAGATTGGCTGATGGCTGTTGACAAACTGACCTACAGTTCCTGGTCCCAAATTCAAAAATGTAAAAAGGACATTATTAGTTGGCTCACTCTATGCAGTATATCTTGGAGCAGTGAACTCAAGCATCAGAATAAGGTCCCTTTTAACAAGAATGGTTCCTCTTTAGTCATTTGAATATGCAAGGGGGACAGAAATGTCAGTGGCTGGAAAGTGACAAGGTTTTCATTGAGAAGAGAATTAGGCAGGTGTCCTCTGCAATTTGTTCCTGAAAAAAAAAAAGTTTTTTAGTGGCTGGGAGAGGGATAACACTTTGCAATGACAGGATTTCATATGAAATTATTTTCTTCACTATCTATTAAGTCAGTAAGCATTATTTTTTATAGATGACATTAAAATTCAGAAATGTTACATAACCTGTAAAAATTGGGTAACGCAGATCTCCTAGTTTTAAGATTATTAGTCCTTTCTTCAAGAAACTGCATTAGAGTTGAAACAGCAGTAAACTAAGAGTTAGGCAGCCTGGGCTTATAGTTTGTCTTTGCTGTTTACTAGCAGTTATCCTAAAAAAGTTATTTAAATCCCCCCCACTTTAGTTTCCTCTTCTCTAAAATAGGAATAAAAATAACTTGCCCCTAGAGCCATGTTCTGAAATTTAAATGATACAATTTAATTAAGTCTCTGTATAGTTGGTATTTAAAAAAAAAAAGTAAATAAAAGAGCATCTTTCTCTGATTACTGTGGAATGGTCCTATTTTATAAAGCTCTGCAGTAGAGTCTGTTCCTAACTTAGGCTAGTATTCACTAAGAAGTGAAAGCAGATTAAAAATTGCTGTTTGACTGTTAATGCCTGTGATATATGTATTTTAGTACTGCTACTTATTGTCAGAAGTGGGCATTTTCCAGGAACAGGTTTCCTGGGTGTTGAGGTGGGCAGGGAGTATGCCACAGGGCTCAAGATCTGGATGGAAATCCAGAGCAAACTGTTTGATTAGAGTGAGAAATACTTACACTGTCTTTCAAGTGGAATTTCTTCCATGAATTTTTCTTGCCAGGAGGAAAAGGCACCCCCTTCCGTGTAATAGAACCATTGGCGGCAATGATCTGAAAGCAAACTGGTATAGAGGGAATAAGAAGATGAGAGCTGGTGTCTTAGGCATTATTATAAGAAGATGATGTGGATAATGTTCTATTAACGGTTCCAAAATGCATGATTCTTTATTTAATGGAAATTTTAAAATGGCATGGGATGTTTCTCTACAAAATAGATGAACGTTAGGCACATTGCTTTGTGTTAATATTTCCCTCTGCTCTGTCTGAGGCATGTGCTCATTGGATAGATCAGCTCAAAAGTTTAAGGATAACCTTGGAAATGGGACTGGTTAATACGCATTAGGTTGGGAAAGCTTGTGGGAAATATTCCGTAAAATGGTAAAGATTAAGATTACTGAAAGACATGGAGGTTTATCCTCTAAGTTTCGCATAGTACCAAAACTAGTAGCTTTAAATACCTTTTTTATTTTGTTTCATGTTTCCTTTGGATTCTCCCTAATACATTTGAATAACACACTTCTTATTTTTTCTCTCAAGGGCAACTATAATTGTTGTTTAATTACATATGCAGGCTATGTTTTCTTATCTGGTAGATTTTGGCCAATTCATATATATGCATTCTATACAAAAAAGTAAATTAAGAAATTTTGAAGTAAAGTCTTAAAGATTTTACTAGTTAAATCATTAAATAAAAGCAGAGAGAATGAATCCAGTCAAACTTATGTAAAAAAAATTAGTAGTAATTGTATAAGCTTTTAAAAATTGGAACTCAAAATAAGAAAGGTACTTAATAGATTAATAAACTCATTGAAAAAATTGCATTAATTAGGTTGTTAAAATATATCTAGTGGAAAAATGTAAAATAAATTAACATAGAAAAATCTTAATTATTATTTGAGATTATAAAGATAAAATATTTAAAGTTGCTTTTTTCACTTTTTATTTGATTAGTGTGTTTCTCATAGCCAATAAATCTTTAGGAAATGTGTTAATGCATTGAGTTAGCCAGCCATTTTATATTGTACTGATTGAAATAGCATATACTCTGACACATTATGTCAGCTCTTAAGAACTGCTGCTAGAACTTTTAGTTCCAGACAAGATGGAGTAAAATTACGTTTCCTTCCTGCTGATTACAGCTGAAAAATCCTGGGCATGTTACATGAGGCAATGGTGGGAAGGTTTGCCCGTAAACGTTCAGAACGGTAGAGAGAAGAAGGCGGACTAGCTTTGGGACTTGAGGAGTGACCAAGTGGCTTGTTTTCTGGGAATTTTGTTCTTCCTTTCATCATCACAGCTTGGAAACAAGCGGAGCCCACAACCCAGAAACACCAGCAGATAGTACCAAATAAAACCTGTTCTCCCATGCCAAGGAAAGAGAGAAAAGTCAGCCTGAAGGACAGATGCCTTTCAACTAAAGTTACCCTGCTTTAGGCCAACACTAGGAAGAAGGCAATGACCCTCCCTCTCCACTCACTGGGTGCTGTGGGGACTACTGGGCAGAGCTAACTCAGGTGTCATGGTCATTACCTTTCTGTTCCACGTTCAGGAAAACTTGTTCAGTATACCCATTTCCTTGGCTTAACTGGACTCCTAGTTATCACACCCAATGAGATTTTGCTTTTGAGAACTGTGTTTTTCATTTCTCTAATAACTTCTTTATTAAAAGAACTGTACTTTCTTTTTTTATTAATTAATTAATATATTTATTTTGAAAGAGAAAGAGACTGTTTGAGTTGGGGAGGGGTAGAGAGAGAATCCCAAACAGACTCCATGCTCAGCTAAGAGCCCAATGTGGGGCTCGAACCCATGAAACCATGAGATCATGACCTGAGCAGACACTAAGAGTTGGACGCTTAACTGACTGAGCCACCCAGGCAGGCACCCCAGAACTCTACCAATATCCTGTCTTCATTATAAAACTTATATTTATTCTTTTATGTCTTTGAAATAGCCAGGTAAAGGGATTTAAGATATTTTGTGCTTTTGTTTGCGAGCTGGTCTTCAACAAGAATTCATTTTAAGTGTTTGTGTTACACATGTCTGGGGAATGAAAGCATACCTGTGGCACGCTTCAGGGTTCTAGACCACTATTTATTTGTTTCTATTCCATGGCACTGTAGGTCAGGCAGGTGCCCTAGACCTAATCAAGGATTTAGCTGATTCAAGGTTGTTGGGTCTCAGTGGAAACACTGAGACACCTCCTTCCTGGCAGGCTCTGAAGTCCAGTGTTTGATTTCTTGGCATGGTGAGTCTGCGGATATTACCTCTTTGCTTTTGAACCATTGTTTCTCTCTCTTTCTCTCTCTCCCTCTCCCCACCCCCTTGTTTTCTTTTGATGAGTGTTTGCACGGTATTTATTTTCATCTCTCAGCCTTTCTGTATGCTTATATCTAAGGTATGCCTTGTAAAGCATATGGTTGACATGTTTTCTTTAAACAAAATATGAAAACCTTTATTTTAAATGTTACACAAATATTTTATCTTATTTTTTTCAATGTTTTATTTATTTCTGAGAGAGAGAGAGAGAGACAGCATGAGCAGGGGGAGGGTCAGAGAGAGAGGGAAATACAGAATCCGAAGCAGGCTCCAGGTCTGAGCTAGCTGTCAACACAGAGCCAGACACGGCTCGAACCCACGAACTGTGAGATCATGACTTGAGCCAAAGGCACCCGCTTAACTGACTGAGCCACCCAGTCCCCCCAAAATGTTACACAATATTTTATTCAAACTAATACTATCAACAACATAATTAGGTTATAAAGCAAAAGTGAACACTTCTAAACCCATCCTACAACTGAAGAACCAAAATGTTATCTAATGTATTGGAAATTATTTTTATGCTCTGTCCTGATCCCAACTCTTTGCCTCCCTCCATTCTTTTATTTTTGAATAATGATACATATAGACTGTTCACCTGAGCTCCTGGTACTGGGAGTCACTTGTTTTTAAAACAAGTCAGAGAGATGTCAATTCTCAGTTAAAACAGAGTATCGGCCTAATAATTCACATTTCCACATGAAGGCTGTTCATCTATCAAAAATTTTTGTATGTCTCCTTACATTTTTAAGATACCATCCAGGATCCCGGCGCCTGGTGAAGCGGCAGTGGTGTGCGCAACATTGGCCCACTAAAGCAGCAATTTCTGCAACACGGTGAAGTGGTGCTGGCGCCCCGTGAAGTGGCAGCTGCGTGAGCGAAAAGTTGCCTGCTGAAGCGGCGGCGGCTGGTAAAGCGGTCGTGGCGGGGTAAGCTACGCGAACTCTGTGGACCTGAAGTTGCTACGTTCCCCAAACGCACTTGGGTTATATTGCTGCTTGACCCCGGCGGATCTGAGGCTGTGACACTTCCCCCACCCTCCACTCAACCCCCGCCAACAGGGAGGCAGCGACCAGCAGAACTGTTAATGGTGGTATAACAAAACCTCTCAGGAATAATCAGACAAGAGACTTTCTCTGGATAACACCATCGTCTTTCTCTCACCTCTACAACCATATTCTACCCTTTAGCTCTTTGAAAAAAGCTTCTTATCCCTTCTGCCAGTTCATTCTATTTCCAATTTTGCCTCATCTCCGTCCTATCATCTCTCTCTTTCTCTACACTCTTCAACCAGCACTGCTTACACTCGGCTATTTAATTGTAGCTGGGAAATCTGGTTATATGCTGTAAACCGATCTTTGTCTACCGATTTTCTTCTTTCTTCCTTCCTTTTCTTTTCTTCTTTTTGACTTTTTTATGTATTTTTATTTTCTATCATTTGCCTTCCCTCCTCCTCCATCTTTTCTCATTACTTTTTAGTTTTCCCTCTTGGTTAGGGTGATTGTTGGATTGTCTGTGTGTTTGTGTCCCTCTGTTCCCTGTGTGTTTGTCTGTATGTTTTCTTCTCCAAGGCTACCTCAAGAAACAAGCCAAAGTACACATGGTGGAGAGTCCCAAATACCACTACGAGTAGAAAAAATAAATAAAGTCTCAACAAGAGAGACCAAGATATACCATCAAAAACCCTTTCTGAAAGGATAGGCCCTGGACAGTCAAAGAGTCTTTTTGGGTACAGCAGCGCTCACAGGTGCATAGAGCATAATAAGTCTTTAAAACTAACAAGAGACAGAAAGCTAACCAAAATGATGAAATGAAAGAGCTCTCCTCCAAAGAAATTCCAAGAAGAATTGACAGCTAATGAACTGCTCAAAACAGATATAAGCAGCACAACTGAACAAGATTTTAGAAAATAATCATAAAATTAATCGCTGGGCTTGCAAAAAGCATAGAGGATATCAAAGAAACTAAGGCTACAAATAACATTCAGAACAAAAATAGGCATAACGAATTAAAAAATGTGATAAATGAAATACATAATAAACTGGAGATGTCCAATGCACGGATTNAATAACAAGGGATGATGAAGGGCACTATATAATAATTGCAGGGTCCATCCATCAGGAAGAACTGACTATCATAAATGCTACACACCGAATATGGGAACACCTAAATATTTAAAACAATTAATCACAAACAGAAACAACCTTACAGATAAGAATATGCTAATAGCAGGCGACTTTAATACTCTGCTTACAGCAATGGATAGATCAACTAGACAGAAAATCACTAACGAAACAATGGACTTGAATGACACAATGGACCAGATGGATCTGACAGATATATTTAGAACTCTGCATCCTGAAGCCAAGGNAACAATAGAACTGCCCAATGACCCAGCAATAGCACTGTTAGGAATTTACCCAAGGGATACAGGAGTGATGATGCATAGGGGCACTTGTACCCCAATGTTCATAGCAGCACTCTCAATAATAGCCAAAGCATGGAAAGAGCCTAAGTGTCCATCAATGGATGAATGGATCAAGAAGATGTGGTTTATCTATACGATGGAATACTACATGGCAATGAGAAAGAATGAAATCTGGCCTGTGTAGCAACATGGATGGAACTAGAGGGTCTTATGCTGACAACCAATTTTTACTATTTGTAAAAAATAAATAAATAAAATTTTAAAAAAAGATACCATCCAATTAGCAATGAGAAAAAGAGTAAATGATCAAATATTTCCGGATTGCTACATGAAAAGCAGTTACTTACAAGTTCTTTAAGCAGTTCATGATATTAAGGTGAACCTAGCACACTTAAAAAGACACTTGTTTCAGCTGGATGAAGACACCAGTGGTACTGTCTCAGACTTTCATTTTTCTTCTCACTCTAGCAGTTGCTGTGGCAACCGGCCGCAGGCAGGTGTAATCTGAGGGCAACACTCCCAGCATAGCCTTGTATCTCTCTTGCTTTTGGCCCTAGAAGTTTTCTGTTCCTTCTTACGGGGCTGTCTGTGGGAAACCACTCGGTGATTCTGAAGCCTTCAAACTTCAGGCAGTGTGAATGTAGTCAGCATTTCCTGGGTGTGCCCTTGATGAGTGGGGGTGAGAGCGTTCGGTAAGTATTCTCTTATCTTTGCCCTTGAGGTAGAGACCTCTGAGCTGCACTTTAACAGGACTCCTCCGCATGTCCCCAGGGGGAAATGAGCCCCAGTTACCCACAACAACTCAGGTCTGCCCCTGATACTGGTTCACCCTTTCGCAGTGTCACCTTCTCCATCCCCCCATTCCTGTTCCTAGGGATCATTTCTCCAAAGGAGCCCTCGTTCCCCAAGCCAGTGTCCCTGGCTCTGCTTTCAAGGTACGGCGGTGGAATATGGGCTAAGACGGAGCTCTTATGAATAATTTTCACCTTCTTCTAAATATTTTAAATATGAGCACTTTGCTTTGACAAATGTAATAGATAATTTGTGGTTAGTAACTACAAGGGATGGCTTGAAATAAGATGCTGTGGCAGTTGTCTCAATAGCAATTAACCTGTCTCCTAAGTGTGTGCTCACACGGAAACGTGCGTGTGGGTTAACATTGTCTTTATGCAAAGTAGTCAGCAAAACTGATACTTAATTTGTGTAAAATAACATTTTCTTCATTGAATTAATAGCCACTGAAAACTTACTTTCTGCTGAGCACTGTGTTAAGCACAGAGTTGAAGATATGAAAAACATTGACCTTGCCCTCAATAATGTTATAGTTTACTGGGAAAGACAGATGAATCAGCCAGGGGTTCTAATGCAGTGTGATAGGTCTCCTTGTTAACGGGGTCACCGATTAAACACACACACGGGTATTAGAGAGTGTTTGTGAGAGAAAGGTATGTTTTTGTAGATTTATGAAAAGCAATGATAACAATAAGAATAGGTACCCGTTTGGTGTGAGCTATGTGTTAGTAGGTACTAATGGTTTATCTCTATTACTTGATTTACTAACAGTCTTGCATAATAGAATCTAGAGTTAACATTCCCATGTGGCAAAGATAGAAACCAAGATTTAGCAAAGTTAAAAGCCCTGCCCCAAACAGGCATAAGAATCAGCCCAGTGTAAACAGAAGGATGGAATAATGGATTTTTGAAGAAACTGTTCAAACCTGCTAGTTAGGGGAACTGAAGCAAACTCTTCCTAAATTTAGAACCCAGGTGGTTTGTGGGAAATGGGAGTAGAGGGAAAGCCAGGAGCCAAGTCATAATGGGTCTTTCTGTAATACTAAGTTGCTTGAAAGCTGTTCATAGGAAATAGAAAGCTTCTGAAAGTTTTTAAGCAGAAGAGAGACCTGCTAAGCTCTGTGTTTTAGGGGGAAAATATCACCCTGTAATGAATGATGAAGGTACAAGATATGATTCCATAAGACAAAGCTAATGAGGTTTTTTGCTACACTCTACCCTATTTTCTCTTCATCCTCTCCTTTCTGATGCTGGGCATGGAACACTGAATGTTCTACTTCTTTTCCAGCTTGTTCCCTGTTGAGTCTGCTAGGAGAGGAAGGGACACTGAAATGCAGAGGGAAATTAAAAGGGAATTCTTGCTTCCTGCCTTGTTCTTTTGGGAGTGTCATCTCAGCAAGCCCTGCATTCTGGCAGAAGCACTGGTTTGAGCCCATGGCCTTTGCCAACACTCTGAGAACCAGGTTTATCATGATGAAAAGTGAAATAAGATAGATGCAGTGAGGATGCCCCATGTCTTTTTTTTTTTTTTGCATGGAAAAATTATATAAATCATGTTTCCTTATAGAATGTTGAAAAAAAAAAAACAACTTGGGGCACCTGGGAAGCTCAATCAATTAAGTGTCCAACTCTCAACTTCAGCTCAGTTAAGATTTGGTGAGGTTGAGCCCCGCATCAGGCTCTGCGCTGACAACCTGGAGCCTGCTTGGGATTCTGTCTCCCTCTGTCTCTCTCCCGTGTCCCCTCTTGCTCTCTATCTCTCTCTCAAAATAAAATTTAAAAATAAAACAAAAAATTATAGAAATCCAATGGCCACTTATGCAAACTAAAGGAAGTTTGTGTTGTCTCAGTAATTGGACATATATGTAAGATATTTAATGTTTGTTCACTCACATATGTATTCATTTTTCAAAACTATGTATCATAGCCTGCAAGGTGCCAAAGAATATACGTTATGTGGAAACAGCCATTTATAGCCATTCTTTTGTGGAGCTACTATTTCAGTGCAGGGAGAAAAAGAGAAAATAAAACCAGGAGTAGTTTTATAAGTAAAATAAGATACTCTCAGATAGGGAGACATGTTACAGAGATGATGAACACGAGCAATAGGGCAAAATGTGTACTGGTTGGCAATGTATTTGGTTGCAGGTTACCATAAAAAACAATTAAGCACTTGTTTAGAGTTGACCAGAAGTTGGGAAGTAGTCGGACTCAGGGATGGTCTGTCAGCTTGGCAATGACATTAAGAATGAGGCTGTTGCTAACTTTCAGCTTTACCATTTTTTGTGTATTGACCCTTGGTTCTTATACCTGTCTACTTATGACTATAAAACAATTCTCACACCTAAACAGTATATTTTCATGCCAGGGAGGAAAGCAGAAAGGAAAAGGCAGGGGCAGAAATCTAGGTGGGAGTCTTAGGTCTTAGCGGGAGAACCAGCAGCACTAGTGGAAGGAACCAACTGTGAGTTTGTTTGTGAATTTGTGCGTGTGTGTGTGATTTTTGTTAAAAAATGAATGTGCATATGCTTAGGATCTCCTTCTTCAAATGACTACATGGTTTCCATGACTTTTAATGTTTTTTTTAACAAATACCATTAGCTTGATACTTTAATATCCCCCCCCAAACTGTGCAAATGTTATTGAATCACAGGTGCTAAGAGGTGTTAATAATGCTCCCACGATATGATACTTGAAACACTAGCTTTGTATATGTGCTGAAGAAATTAGCAAAACCCCGAGTCTAACAATCCACTCCATATGGGAGCTAGACACTGGAGGAGGTATCGCTATCCCAGCAAAATGACCTTCTGGTCTTGATTATCTGGATAACCTTGGTTTGTAGATTAATAGTTTTTCAGCGTACTGTCTTTCTGGCAATGGGTATAATTAAACTTGTCACTCAAGGGTACTGTATGATTTAATCACTTAATATTAAGTAAAGCTCTCTGATATCCTTAAGCAAAGGATCCTATGCAGATGTAGAATATCATCATTATGAAGACACAATTTTAGCATCTTGCTGAGCTCCAAGAAATTACACTATGGAGTCTCTTTCTAATACCCACAGAAATCTGCCCTGTAAATGTTAGTATTTATAAAGCATTTCAACTTCTATTTAAACACGTTTTAAAGGCATACAATTAGGGTAGAGATTGAAACATTAGAAAAATGTCTTATTTGTTTTTGACAGTGGATACCATAAAAACTTTTTAGACATGTAATTTGTTTACAAATAGCCTCATATGCACCTTTTATTTAACAGTGATTCATTCCACAGTAGTATTTGAAAAATTTAGAACAGGTCAAGCTCCTATGTCTCCTGGGGTAAATTCATTTCCGTATACCTCTAAATAATGTTTATTTGTATTTACCTGTATATTATGTAAGGATTGTAAATACATATTGTTAAAAATCAAAATGCTTTACAGATTTAAAAACAAAGGCTGTAATCTAATTTAATAAAATATTAGAATAGTCTAGCAAATATTTATTTCTTGAAGCACGAGGGAGAGATCTCACCAGGGACAGAAAAACCTTACCAAGATCAAAGACTTTGTGGGAAAGAAAAGAAAGCAATGGTGAGAGTAACAATTCCACATCCCTGCCCTAGACCACATTGCTTCCCTGTACGCTAACAGCATTCTTAACGATTTCTGTAGGCTTTCAAAGCTTAATAAGCAAGAGTACACACATATTTTATGCCTATGGTGAATAAGTAGCTTTATGTACACAGATGATTACAAATGTATCATTCACAACCTCTATTTCAGGAGAAAAATATAACTTTTTCCCTGGCAATTTGAAGAGCTGTGTTGTATAGTGAATTACAATAAAAACTTGAAGTACCAAAACATATCTCTTACTAATGCTTCCAAGAACCATGCTGTTTCTCAGTGAGTGTTTGACGTTTATATATCTACAGTGCATAGGTATTCTACAACACTAGACACTGGGGAAAAATATACCCAGTAGGTGTTGCACATATATTCTCTATTCTGTTTATAAGGAGAAGTGACATCGTAATACTATGTCTTGTGGTAGTAATCAAAAAATCACACATTTGCATCAGAACTGTTCAGTATAATGACCATTGTTTTTGTATATTAGCTCTGACATTTTTGGTTGATATATTTATATTGGCAATTTTGAAATATGGAACAGGACATTAGTTATTACTGTTTATTGAAATTTTGCTCAGTAGACATCTATAATCATCTCATGATCTAAGCCCTATCTAGATGTTGGAAATTTCGTAAATTATACACCTCTACTCAGAGAAATTGTTGTCTTGTGGAAAGAAATGAGAGACAGATATCAGGAATTTCAAAAAGGTAAAAAGGGAAAAGAAACTAGTATGACCATATCTGTGTTTGACTATTTCTAAGGCAAAAGTGCCTCTAAGTAAACAAAAAAAAAAAAAAAAAGAGGGACAGAAGGATTATTTGAATCTTATCAAATGACCAAAGTTATGTTGATTTTAGAAAGTATTTCAAATAAAAGTTGTAATCTTGTCAGTTTGGGAGCTATTGCTTTTTCTTCATATCAAACCTTGCTTTAAAAAAATTGGCTTGCATTTGGCATATTTGACATAGTTTATTTCTTCCACACTTTGTTGAATGGCAATTAAAGAAAAATCTATTTGGTTGCCAACAAATTTCACCTAAGAGTGTCACTTCCAGGTTCTCCGCTCAGGCAGTCCTACGCCTGTAGTTGCATAAAGGCGTACAGTGTCGGCATTGAGTATCAGCTGCCACATGTGGGTATTGAGGTAGGTGACGGCAAGCCAGGACTCCCCATTATCTCTCAGATCAGCTTCAGTCCACTCATTTACTTTCTCCAGCTGAGCCATAGCTCTGTGTTTGGGACCACCAGGTTACAGAAAACCTCCAGTTTGTAGATGCTGTATCTGTTTCATTCTACCCACGTTGAAGATTACGCTTCAATCTTCACTCAGTGATTTTGGTATTCTAACAATAGCTATCATTTGTTGAGATCATGTGTGTCAGAGGTTAGCAGGTTTTATCTAAAAAGAAAGTGAGAGTAAACAATGTAGGCCTTGTGGGCCGTATGACCTCTGTCACAACTAGTCATTTCTGTCACAGCAGCCATTGATAACACATAAATGATGAGTGTAACGCTGTACCAATAAAAGTTAATCTATGGACCCTGAAATTTGAGTTTCATAGAATTTTTGCTTAATATTTAATATTTAATTCTTCTTTTGATTTCTTTCCAACTCTTCAAAAATGTAATAATCCTTCTTAGCTCTCAGGCCATTCAAAATAACTGGGGCCTGTGTTTGGCCAGTGGGCCTTAGTTTGCCCAGTCCTCCCCTACGCTCTGGTAACTCTAATTTCTACTTCTGACACTTGTAGGACATAATCATTACCATTTCATTTTAGAGCTAGAAAGGTTTAAGTTATCTAAAGGTGTGGATCTAGTCAATCTTGAGCCCAAATCGTTGAATTGGGAGGAGGCAGTGCTGTGGCTTTGATAACTCTGATTCTTACAGTAGGACACAATGGATACTTTTAAGGATAAGCAGCAGTCAATGAAATTGTTAAATATTGGTTAAAAGATAAGTATGAAATAAAAGTTCTTTCCCAAACTGCCTGGCTTTCTGTTCTGTTCCATCTCTTCCTTCTAGGCTGCGTTCCAGTATGTCTAGTTGTGTCCCAGAAGCACAGAAAGAAAGGACTCTTTTACATCAAGCATTTATTTATATTCCCTCTTGGCAACCTGGGCTATATTGGAATGCTTTGCTAAAGAGCTAGTGCAGGCATGTTGCCTAGTTTGGATTCTCTGGAGGAATGACTTTGTATTATCATTATTTCAGCCCAGTTGTAGTGTGTGTGAGTGTGTATTGTTTACATATGAGAGATTAAATCTTTCCACTTAGTAGTTTTAGTCAATGGACATAACCTCCAAGAATCCTTCAGTAGTTAAATCTTTTAATACAGCTCACAAATCCATCTCCTAAGATGCTCAGAAAGGCATTCAGCAAAGAAAGCCAGGGCTCTTCACTATGGAGAAAGCATTTTGCCATTTAAAAAGATCCATCAGCAATATTGTGACCAAGGAAAGGATCATTTCATATATTCCTTTATCCACATTACTGCAGGGAAAATGAGCCCAACTATCTCACTTATTACTCCACAACTGTAACAAGTAGTTACTGTTTGGCAGAAAATATAGTTCTTTTTGAAGTTGGCTCTTTTATCGTTAAGTGAAGCCAGCTGTCATATTTAATTCTTATAGATAATCAGAAGAAATGAATAGTCCACTTCAGCAGTGTATGTTCATCTGTGCTGCTTTAACAGCTATAGAGGTTAGAGTTTTCCTTTTTCCTTCCCTCTCAAAGCACAGAACACCTCCGCTTCTCATGAACCGGGGCAGCCTTCGCTAATTGCAAAATTGTCTGGATTAGTCAGGCTTTGAAAGGAGTCAGTGATTCTGCCACAAACGATTGTATTTATCTTTTAAAGTCATTCTTAAAGTGTTTCATAAGGAATAACCAGATAGCATCTTAGAATAGCACTCCATTTGTGGATCACTCCTGACTCAAAGAAGTAAATGGAAAACTTGCTTTCAATAAGACACTTGAAACTTATTTGTACTAAGCATCTAAGATTTATATTGAGTCAGGTTTGCGTGATAGAAGGTGTAATTCCATGTGTACAGAATGAACAATTGGACAGAACTTGCAGATCATTTGGTAGAAATGTATCTGTTTGTTAGACATGCTATTTGTCCAGGTTTGTGGAGTCGGGCTGCTTTTCTCTTTAGCAACACATCGTTAATGTGTTACAC
The DNA here is from genome assembly GCF_008692635.1 of Crocuta crocuta. Lineage (NCBI taxonomy): Eukaryota > Metazoa > Chordata > Mammalia > Carnivora > Hyaenidae > Crocuta > Crocuta crocuta. The sequence goes on from NW_027530976.1 coordinate 123,293, forward strand.
AAACCCAGTTAAGGCGATGGTTGCCTTCAATCTGCTTCTAATATTTTTACCTCAAATAGAAGCTTATGAATACAAGAAGCAGAAGAGTCACTCACTAGCATCCAAAAGATATATAGAGTATCTTCACTGACACACATGCACACACCTGCACAACAGCTGGGCAGAAAAGTCATAAGAAATGGTGAATAGTTAGTGCATGTTCAATGGTGCAAAGTTGAATACAAACCCTAGTTCAACCAGGTGAGAAAACACAATGTGGTAGAGTCAGGAGAGCCAACAGGGATGGAGTTTCAAGATGACTTGTTAAGAAAAGTAAGGATAATAAATACATAATAACACAATGAAGTTGAGTTGTATATGATGGGATCTTGTTTTCAAATGTGTACTATAAAGGTATACAGTATATGGAGTATATATAGTATAGTATACTGTAGTAATAATGTATTTATTAAGTTATATGACTTATCATTTTATAAACATGTTTTATAAATTATATAATTATAAAAGGTATATCATTACATAAATTATATAACTTTATATTGTATATAATCTATATACAAACATTTATGTGTATTATAAATTATATAATTAAAATATATTTGATAAGATTAGAGTAAGCATATGTTTAATTATCTATTGATATCTATATTTACATTTTAATGTTTAATTATCTATTGATATCTATATTTACGTTTTAGTATCTTAGGTACATACTGTAGAGGTTTTGCGTGGAGTGTATGTCACAGATGGTGGTTCTGGACCAATCAGGTGGGGCGTGTTAGTGTCAATATGTAGGGTCTAAGCTTTGAGGAGACATGTTGGAATGCATATTATGGGGGGTGTTGGAGGCATTTCTTTTGACTTCATATGTTTATGTGTTCTTTAATTTTTAACCTCAAATACAGACTTATTTTGTAATAAAAATGTAGGATTTAAAAGTATGAACAGTGGTAACTGTGCATGTGCAATTCTTAGTAGAATTCCCTGGACAAAGGTTCCACCTGTATCTAAGCAGCTCTGGAACATCAGCTGGGGAAAATGAGAAGGTGCATTTGCCCACTTTCATATAAACCTCAGAGAAGTGCTCTCCACACTTAGCATTTCTAACCCCTCACCTGAGAACGTGTTAAATCCTTATGGCATATTTTTTAGCTTCCATAGACATCTTGAGGACTGTCTCCTTTTTCTAGCTATATATCTCAAATGCTTTCAGATATATTGAGTTTCAAAAATAAAAATTTAAATTCCTAGTATGTGGAGAAAATGTTCAGCATATTGGGAAAACATTCAGCTTTCTTCGAGTTAAATAACAGATCTGAAGTGTTTTGTTTTTGTTTGATTTTTATAGAGCTAGATAATTGTCTTTTCAATTTTGGGGCATGTGGGTGTATAAGGATATAAACCCACTCAAACCTGTTAAATTTGAAATTAAATATTAATGGCTTGAACAACAGTAATGGCATATTCTGACAAGGAAACATCCTTTGTGATTGTAGATTAGAATGCCGTACTTCCCTATAAATTCTAAGTCGTAATCTCCCATTCCTATGGCTGTAATTGGCACAGTTTCTCTGGGCCATTAAAGGGTCTTCCAGTAATTGTTGTTAAATTACTGAATCATAGATTTCTCAGCTTGATAATTAGAAATATTTCAAATGCCAAACTTACTTTTATAGATACTAAATATTAAACCATTCGCTGTTAACTAGACCTGGCCTAGCTATTTTTAAAAATTTTCCCACTTAGTCATTTCAGTTATGACTGTGAGGTGTAATTTATCAAAAGCACAATGAGAGGTTATCAAACTCTCATTTCAATAAAAGAAAGAGGAACATTACCCTCAAGAGATAAATCTTTCATTAAACTTTACAAAGACCTTAAGCAGTGTCTACCCCATTTATCATTTCGAGTTTTTTAGAATGCACCAGCTGCCTATGTTTAGAAAGCAGTACAGGGCAGCCAGCCAACATCAGGGTTGGTGCCTGGTAGATCAGATGGAATTTCTCTTCCATTTTTTACATGATCATTCACCTTAGAAAATAACTTTAAAATAAGCCATGTTTGGGGTAAATTTTGGTAATGTACCAAACTATTTTTTGAAAATAATTTTTTTGAGTGATGGCAAAATTACTTTATGACAAAAATAGTGTTTAAGAGAGGAAAAACTCCACAATTTTTTGTATGGTCATTTAAACAAATTATTTGCTGTTTAGCATTCCTATGACATAAACATACCAGCTTAAGGGGGTCGGGAGCTGGCTGGATCAGTTGATAGAGCGTGCAGCTCCTGATCTCAGGATTGTGAGTTTGAGCTCCATGTTGGGTATAGAAGTTACTTAAAAATAAAATATTAAAAAAAATACCAACTGGATATATCCTTTTACTCTCAATATGTAAGTAGAGCCTTTTATGTTTGCAATCATTCTAAGTTATTTTCTTAAGAGCACTCATTACTATCTGAAATTATCCTATTTTGTGTATCTATGTGCTTTTTGTAGTCTGTCCTCCCCTCTAGAATGTTAGCTCCTTGAGATTAGAGACTGTGGCTGGTCTGGCTGCCTTCCTCTATTCTGAATACCTAGCACAATATCTGACACATAGAATTAATTCAACATATATTTTCAATATATGAGTTGAATGAATCGATGAATGGATGGATGGGTAGATGGATGGGTGAATGGTGGATGAATGGATGGATGGATGGATGGATGAACAAAATTTAATGCAATAGACCAAAAGACCATAAATCTCAAGAGCAGAAATAGTCCAAATTTTTGAAGGTTTTGTTGATTTTCTATGTAAGAGCCATAAAATGAGAAAAGAGGTTTTAAGGATCAATTGGATATTAAAGTACAACTTAAGTAACGTTCATATTATTTTTATTCCCTCAAGAATACTATTGAAGTTTTAGTTTCTATAGTTTCTCTTTTTACTGTCCATTCTCATTCAACAAGTTTATTTAATATCTACCCTTTTTTTACTAAATGCATTAGGCAGTGGAGTCCAAGACTGAAAAATATAAAGTCCTTTATCCTGGCAGAGGTCATAATTTTATGGGAAATATGGAAACACACACACACATATATATATATGATCATAAATGCATGTGAATAAAATGCTCTGATAATACCAAGCAAACTGTGATATAGAAAAACAGAGGAGAGATATGTATAAACGGAGGTGTCAGGAATGACTTCTTGGAAGAGGTGGTATTGTAGATGAATCAGAAAGAGTGAGTGGGAGTAATCTAGGTGAAGAGATGGAAATAGAAAGACAACCAATTGTTCACAAAATTCAGGCAGTAAATGAGAGGATTTGAAATAAGAATGGCAAGAAGTGAGGACAGACATGTAGTCTGAAGTGTGGAGGACTTTGCACCTTTAGACTCTTTATTGAGGATTACAGTAAGTCCTTGAAGGATTTCAAACAGAGAGTGACAATTACTTTTCATGTGCCTATTCATCCAAAAAGTAGTTAATAAGCATGTGCTTTACACAAGTCACTGTGGTAGGTGATGGATAGATATACAGGCAAATAATGCATAGTTCTGACACTTGAGAGACTTACAGACTCGTAAAAACTTAATGCACTACATTGATAGTTGGATATGAGTATAGTGAAAAACACTTGAGACACAAAAGAAAGTGTAGTTCAAACGGTATTTGCATTTTAGAAATATCACCCTGAGGGCAAAGTAGGGAATCATTTGAGAACCTCTGATAGTGCTGTTCTAGAGATCTAGGCTTGAATTAAGGGAAGAAATACAGAGGATAGTGAGAAGGGACTCCCATTCTGGAACCATTGTAAAATGTAAGATGCCCATCTCCTCGGGTTAGTGCCAGGAGGTTCCCAGCTTTCACTGAAACTCTCACGTCTCAGGAAACCCTTCAGTCAGGGTGACGGTCAGGATGGTTGATCCCTTTGGTTGAATGTCAGTGAAAAAGATGCTTTCTCTGTCGTGTGTGCCTTGAGTGACAGGTTGGCTGCTGGTGGTATTTCCATCAAATAGCAAATATTGGAGTGTCAGCACATTAGTGGAACAGGTAGGGTTAGGAGGTAAGGTTATGTTAAGGCTATGTTACTGTTGAACTGGAAATGCCCAAAAGAGAACTAGACATGAATCCAAAGCTCAGACAAATTATCTGGTTGAATGGCAATTTAGAAATTACCCACAAGAAGCTGTTCCATAGGTAAGTAGACACGTGGGCTCACACAGAGCCATAGAGAGTAACAATAAACAGACCATCCCTTTCAGAATGGGAGACTATATTTAAGTTATATGATTTCCCTGACTTACATTGCAGCATTGAATATAAACCAAAATATTTTATCAGGCTTAGCATTGATTTTATAACTTCCATAATTAGGAATCTAATATTTGCTCTCAGGGTTTTTTAAAACCAAACTAAATGTTATAATAAACCATAACTTGCCTAATGTTTTGTGTCTATGTAAAATATATACCAAATCTAAAACTTCCATTTTCATCTTCCGTGATTGCAGTTGGCTTCTCTCAAAATCTCTATTACAACTCAAAAAGTCGGGGCACTTGATTGGCTTATTCAATAGAGCATGCAATACTTCATCTCCAGGTCTTTGAGTTCAAGCCTCATGTTGAGTATGGAGCCTACTTAAAAAATAAATAAATAACTAAAGGCTCAAAAGAGTTACAGTTTACTTTAAAGGGATTGCCCATGATTAGGTCTGATTTTGATTATAAACATGGGTAAAAATGTCAGTATGTTTAATTACCAGTTATTACAAACTAATTATCTTAGCCATCTAGCCAAAACAGCCCAAGAAATATTCCAATTAAGGAGTAACTTTTGCTCCATTTTCCTGTAAACCTAAACCTGCTCCAAAAATATCTATTTTTAAAATGCGAATGAAATAGATTATCCAAAACAATTTTTGAAAATTAAGAACAAATTTGGAGAACTTATACTTCCTGACTCAAGAAAAAAAGGATTGTCATATTTTGGGTATCGTGGGTCAGCAAAATATCTCCCCAAATTTGATAAAAATCATAGAATTCCTCACGTTTAGTTTATGAAGTAAAAAAACATAAAGCAACAATTGAAAGAACTATTAATAACTATCTTCATAATTTTTTGAACAAGGTATATAACTACCAAATCAAGATGCATATAATCAGAATAAAATACTTTAAATTGCTCATATGAAACTTTCTAAAATAGTAACCACTTATTTTATTCACATTACTGGTGGATGTCTAAAACTTTGTCAAGATTTTATTTTTTATGGATGAGTTATATTCCAGGATGTGTGTATGTGTGTGTGAAATATTCTTTACCCATATATCTATTGAGGGGTACTTTCATTTCTTCTATATCCTGGCTATTGTTAATAATGCTGAAATAAGCATAGGGTTACATATATTCCTTTTCTTTGGGTGTTATTTCTATTTTTAATTTTTTTGGGAACCTCCATACTGTTTTCCATAGAGGCTGCACCAATTTCTACTCCCATCAATAGTAACATTAGGATTCTGTTTTCTACACATCCCTGCAAACATTCATTTTGTCTTGTCTTTTTGTGCTAGCAGTTCTTACTGGTATGAGGTTATATCTCATTGTGATTTTGATATTCATTTCCTTGATGATTGGTGATAGCGAGCATTTTTTTCATGTGTCTATTGGCCCTTTGTATGTCTTCTATGGGAAAGTATCTTCTCTTGTTCTCTTTCCATTTTTTAATTGGACTATTTTTTGGTTGTTATAAGCTTTTTATGTTATTTTGGATATGAACCCTTTATCTAGTATATCATTTGCAAATATCATCTTTCATTTAATGCGTTGTTTTTTCATTTTGTTTGTCATTTCCTTTGCTGTGCAGAAAGGTTTTTAGTTTGATATAATCTCAGTAGTTTGCTTTTGCTTTTGTTTTCCTTGCCTGACAAGACACATATGATAAAAGTTGCCCAGGCCAAAGTCCAAGAGGTTACTGTTTATGTCTTCTTTTAGGAGTTATATGGTTTCAGATGTTCATGTTTAGGGTGAAGGAGATTAAGAGTTACAAATTTCCAGTTATAAACTAAGTCATGGATGAAAAGTACATTAATTGATTACAGTCAATGATATTATAATAACTTTGGCGACAGATAGCAACTACAATTGTAGTGGTGAGCATTGTATGATACAAAGAATTGTCAAATCATTATGTTGTATACCTTAAACTAATATAACATTGTATGCCAGTTATACTTCGTCTAAAAATAAATAACTATATATTTTAATGGGACCATAGAATTCAAAAACAAACAAAAGTAGAAAACTTTGTCTTTTACCATAGTACAACAACTCCCAGAACAAAATCTGAGATTCACTGAGTTGAGAAGCTATGAGAGGGAAGACAATTACAATCTAAAAATGGAATTTTTCTGGAGGAATGACTTCATGGCATTCTGAACTGACTTTCCACATTGGACACTTGGACAATCCCTTTGGAATAATGTTTACGTGGATTCAAGTAGGAAATGTACAGGTCTGGTGTTTTTCTAGTTCAAATACTTTCTTTTGTTCCCTGTTCATTCCATGTCTATGGGCTTTTAAACATAACATAACTCCTCCTGTCCTACTTGATCATATATATGCTTGAAACTAAAATACATATTTGGAAATTTTGTATGTTCTAGAGCCAAGGATTTGCCCCATTTTCACCATTTTTTCTTTCAAGTCTTTTCCATTCTTCATTCTCTTAGATGTTCCCTAAACAAAGTGAGGTCTGTAGAAGATATATAGTCTTTATAAAGTATTTGTGCTTTCTGCATATAGACACAGCAACTCCTGAAATTTACAATTTTTCTTACAACTGCAGTAAATTATAAATGTAATAAAAATTTGTGTATAAACCTAATAAAAAAAAGTCAATGATTAACCTTTCCCACCTCTACTCTTGTTCTACCCCCTGCCAAGGTCAATCCATATTAGTACCAGAAACTACATATAATTATATATACTTATACATTATATTATATTATCATATATATTTATGTTCTGTTGTTTTTATTTTTGACAGAGTTTTCTCAAAATGAGACTTGTGGGTTAGAGAATCTGTATATTTTTAAGTTTAATCATTCCAGATTATTTTCCAGTAAGATTGTATCAATGAATGCTTTCATAAGCAGTGTGCTAATAAAATTACCATTTCTTCTGAGAAGGAGTTTAATCTTAAAGAAGAAAAAGTCCACACAGCCTACATTTTTTTCTAGCATTTAAAAACTCATAGCAAGGCTGATTATTACCTATGATCACCACTAGTAATATTTCATAATACCGGCACTGCTTCTAAAACTTCTACTATTCCTAATACTATATGGGTGATATCAAAGCAGGAGCTATAATTTGTTGTACAGCTTTTTATGAAACTGCCATTCTCATAGTCATTTTATGAGTAGTAGTTTATTTAACTCCTGATAATCAGTGAATGAGGTGTAGACATTAACATCTCCATTAGGTAGGTGAAAGATCTGCAGCTCAGAATGATTAAATAATACAGATGAGATCACACAGTCTGTAACTTTTGCCACTGGAATTTGAATCCATTTTTTGCCCAACTTAATCCAAAGACAGTATTTAAAACTCTCTGCAATAGACAGTATCAAATTTACTACCCTACACCAAATGTATGCATAGGTGCACACACACATCTACAACAAAATGACCTGAATAAGTCAAATGCTTTTTGTTCTCCATTAAACATCATTTACTGAGTAGACAAGAAAAGAAATTTCATTTATCCTGTTCTAAATATCATTACCAGATTCATTGACTCCATTCTTTATACCAGCATCATCTGATGCTCTAAATTTAGTGCTCTGTGAACAACACGTTCCAGGGAAAGGTAAAAAATACACATATTTTTTCCTTCGTAGCTGAAATATACCTTCTCATATTGAACCATGTGATGTATACAAGTTCTTGCATCTCAGGAATTAATACCAGCCTCTGGTTGTTGAACTACCTGAGATAACACATCTAGCATCGAAGCTTGCATAAAACCTAAATAAAAACATTATTTGGTGGACCAGTGAAGAAATCTTTGATACAGAACCAAGTCCTTTGAGACAATATCAGAACCTATTTATTTGATCTATTTTATATGGAAGCACATCGGAATCGAATAATCAAGAATGCTGTGTTAATAGGGTCCAAAGAAATAGTCAAGAAAATGAACGAAGGCATAAAATCCTCACAAGGTGAAGTAGGTTAGAAACAGAGATTAAATATGAGAAATAGAAAATGCCTGAAGACTGGAACTGAAAACACAAGAATGGCAGTCAGGTGGCTCCCTAGAAAGAGTTAAAAAATTAGAGTTGTTTCCAGATTCGAACCAACCATGGCTTGTTGCCAAGTATTATCATGGTTTTAAAAAAATATATCCTGATGCAGTGTACTTGGGTGTTCCATTCTAGGGAATTTTATCTTAATCTTACTGTGGCCTCATGTCAGAGGCAGGGATGGCAGTATAGGGTCAAAGTCTTATCACTGTTAGTCTATATTTGGAATAACTAGGACTCCAAAACCTAAATAGAAGTTGTTTTTCCCAAGTTCTTCATCAAGTCTTTAAAGGGTTTTAGGATTCCTGAAATGTGTCATATGACAAGGCTGTGAAAGTATCTTTATACAAAATGAGTCACTGCAACATAACCTGCTCTAGCTATTCTTTCAACATAAAATTCTGTATGAAAGTAGACTAAAATATTTCTGCTTTTCTTGAATCCCTTTAGTACTTAATTTTGTGTTTCTATTTTGATGATCTTATTCTACTATATTATATTTAAAGTGCAAAATAGTGCCTGGGTAGCTCAGTTGGTTGAGTGTCCGGCTTTGGCTCAGGTCATGATCTCACGGTTCGTGGGTTCGAGCCCCACGTCGAGCGCTGTGCTGACAGCTCAGGGCCTGGAGTCTGCTTCAGATTCTGTGTCTCCCTCTCTCTCTGACCCTCCCCTGCTCGTGCTGTCTCTCTCTCTCAGAAATAAATAAAACTTTTTAAAAAATGAAATAAAGTGCCAAATATGCCACACAGCTTTATTATTCAAAATGAGATTTTGTTTAGCTCTCAGATACCATTCATACTTCATTTTTAATTATTTTAATATATATGATTCTTTTTTAAAAATTTTAAAGAGAGACAGAGAGAAGGAAAGAGAGAGAGAGAGCATGAGTGGGGTAGAGGTGCAGAGGGAGAAAGAGAATCTTAAGCAGGCGCCACACTCAGTGTGGTACTTTATATGAGGCTTGATCCCATGACCCTGGGACCATGACCTGAGCTGAAATCAAGAGTTGGATGCTCAACTGACTGTGCCACCCAGGCACTCCACCATTGGCCACTTACAATGTAATATCCCACGTGAGTCTTTTCCATGGTTCTACACCCTCCTTATTCACACCTGCTTTGAGATTCTTTATACCACCAGAGGAATTTTTAAGGGCAGTTGGAAGAGACTGGCTTTTGTAAAATCTCTTAATCATTCCATGTCCTAAGGAGGATAAATACAAACATTTGATCCATATATTTTCCTCCCAATAAACAGTCTCTATTCCTATATCCTTCTTGGATAACTGTGCTTGAATGTGCTAGTTAAGGGTCTGTTGTTCAGAAGGTTTCTTAAAGCAACAAATGAGAACTTCCCCCCCCACCCAAGACCAAGGATTCTGACTTCAAAAAGTTAGTGAAAACTAGTTATCTTTCTTAAGAACAGAGAAAAAGAAAAAGTTCACTTACTGTTTTCTGCTGCTAAGTCTTTCCCAGTAAAAAAACAAAAAGCAGAGTCAATTTTTTTTGCACTAAACAATTAATATGGTTCCTTGCCCTATAACCATGTGGATTAATCTTTTCTTGCTTAGTGGACTATAACTATCTAAAAGCAATAACTATCAAATTCTAACATAGCAAACCCTCAATATTTGTGCAGTGATTCCCCTTTTGCCAATTTAGTCAGATATCATTCATGGATCATATCACTGTTTCCCATAATTCCAATCACAGTTTCACAATCCTTCTCGAGATAACCCCTCAGGCAACTATAATCATTCAACTGGAGTGGCCCAGGAGATAGAACCCATTTTCCACACCTAGCTCATTTGGTATCCTCTGAAGTGCCCAACACATTGCTTTCAACATTATAGACATTCAACCCTGTTTAATGAATTACACTGAAGTGAAACAAACAAAATAAATCCTATCAAATTGCAAAAACTTTATCTTTTCAAAGGAAAGTAGATGTTCAGTGTTCACACACAACTATTTTTTCAGGTATCTTTTCTTCAAATGAGAAGCTTATGCAATTTGAATATAAATTCATCCCTTGCATCCACGCACTTAAATCTTGTTGAAAATATCCCGTATACCACCTGCACCAAGAAAAAGAGATCAAAGTCAGCTATGTAAAGGCTGTTACCCAGGGCACAGTCAAAGGTCTAAAAGAATGAGAAGAGAATATTAGTCACACTGCCTGTGCAGTACTTAATTTAATGTTCGATTCAGAGCTTGGAAGAAACCAGACTTAACACAATCAAACCTTAAGCCCAAAGAGGCATGGAAGAACAGCAGCTTCATTTCCCTTCCTCAAGAAAAAAGAAAAAAAAAGTTTATGATCATAGGGGAAGGGAGGGAAACATAAGAGAAAAACCGAGAGGGAGGCAAACGACAGAGACTCTTAAATACAGAGAACAAACTGAGGTTTGATGGGGGCGGGAGTGGGGTAATCGGGTGATGGGAATTAAGGAGGGCACTTGTTGGGATGAACACTGGATGTCATATGTAAGTGATGAATCACTGGGTTCTACTTCTGAAGCCAAGGCTACACTGTATGTTAACTAACTTGAGAATAAAATTTAAAGAAAAGAAAAGAAAAAGAAAGTTCCTTTCTCTTTCTTCATAGCTACCAGTGCTGACTTCTGTAGAATATCCCACCATATTGTGTGTGATAACTATGGCAATGAAGACAGAGTAGGGGACCTGCTCTTACGAAATTGTTATTCTAGTAGGGTAATGAAAATACATAGTAGTGCAATATCTGATGGAGATAAGAACTGTGAAGGAAATGAGCAGGAAAAATAAGGGTAAGCAGAGGAGACAGAAGGTGGAGATTGCTAAGGTGTCTGGGAAAGCCTTTGGGAGCAGGAGATACTTGATCTGGAATCTAAAGTTAGCCAAGGCCATGTGAAGAGCTGGGAGAAGAAAAGCATTTAAACTGAGGGATCAGCAGCAGGAACTGAGCTTAGTGGTTGTGAGCAGCAGAATCAGGCCTGTGTGGTGAAGCCTAGTGAAAGAAGTGGGCATGGAATGAGATGGAGTTGGAGAAGAAATGGGAAAAATAACCTGGGGGCACACAGACCTTGGTTAAATGCTTTGATTTCAATCCTTCTGCAATTGGGAGCCATTTAAAGGGAAGGTGCTTGATTTGATATTCGTTTGAAAAGGATCCTTGAGGAGCACCTGGGTGGGTTGAGCATTAGATTCTTCGTTTCCGCTCAGGTCATGATCTCAGGGTTCTTGAGTTTTAGACCCCCACCCCCACCTCCACATGGGGCTCTGTGCTTCCAACGTTTGGGATTCTCTCTTTTTCCTTATCTCTCTACCCCTCTTCAGCTCATATGCCACTCCCTCCCTCCTTCTCTCTCTCTCTCTCAAAATAAATAAATATACTTTAAAAAAAGAAAGAAAGAAAAGGATCATTTGCATGCAGGTAGGGGCATCAAACGAGCCTATTACTATAGTCAAGACTTAAGACAATGGTTTGGACTACGGTCATAGGACTGGAGGCCATGAAAAGTGGTTGAATTTTAGCTTTATTTTAAAGGTAGAGCTAGTGGTATTTGAATCTTAAAGAAAAATCAGAGAATCAGTAAGATAGAATAGGAGAGGTAGAGTGAAATCAAAGATGACAAGAAAGATTTTGGCTGGTTGCCTTTTACTGAGATGTGGAAGACAGAAGAAGAAGCAGGTTTGGGGAAAACTCAAGAGTGTGTTTTAAGGCATATAAACTTTTAAGATGTCAAGGATCCTTTTGTACATGAATCTGAAATTGAAGGCAAAGGTTAGGGATAAACGTACAAATGTAAGTCTATCAGTTTATTACTGTCACTTAAAACTGGATGAGGTCACCTAGCAGGCAGAGGAACAAAAGGCTAAGCCTATGAGCTCTCCAGTTTTGAGATGTCGGGAAAATGACAATATCCAGCAAAGGATCAAAGGAGATTCAACCAGATAAGGAAATTAACCAAGAGAGGGTGGGACCTACATGCAAGTGGTCCGAGACAAATGCTGCTGAAAGGTAGAGTAGGAGTAAAATGAAGGAGCTGGGCAGCTGCCCACCTTCAGTGTAAAAGAGCCATGTCGCACAGCAGCCTACTGGAGCAAGATCAAAGCAGGCAGAGATGTGGAGCTGAAAGCTGTAGATACCGATGATCACTTTGAGAATATTTCCTGCAAAGGAGAGCATTGGCCTGGTGTTCTAGTTAGAGGGAGACATGGAATCAAGGACTGGTCTTTGGATTTAACATGTAAGTGATAGCAGCAAGTTTAAATATTATTGAGAACAATTTTGTAGAAGCAAGGTCTGAAGACTTACTGTAAAGGGCAAGATAGTAAATATTTTTAGTTTTACCAGCTTTACGTGCCTATGGCAGTTACTCAGCTTTGCTACTGTAATGTGAAAACAACCATATATTACAGGTAAATAAATGAAAAAGGTTGTGTTTCTGTAAAACTTCTTTATTGACACTAATCTTTGAATATCAGATAATTTTATGTGCTGCAGAATAGTATTCTTTGTTTGTTTGTTTTTCCAACCATTTAAACATGTTGGAACCATTCTTCATCCAGCCAGATTTGGCCTCCTGGGCCATAGTTTGCTGACCTCCGCTGTTGAAAACATAATTTGATGTTGCAGGAAAGAGAGAGGAAGATTTCAGCAGTCAGATCTTTTTGTGGGAATGAGAGCCAGAATCCACAGAGCAGGTGGAAGGTTGGCCTTAGCTAGGGACTTCTGTGACACAAGAGAAGGACAAAGCTGAATATATGGATATATATCCAAGGTAGTTAGTAGACTGCATAGTAGAAGTGCATAGAAGTATTATTATAATCTTATATTTCTTTTTTTTAGATTGCTTTATTTTTAAGTAATCTCTATATCCAACATGGGACTCAAACTTAGAACCCTGAAGGCAAGAGTCACATGCTCTGCCGACTGAGCCAGCCAGACTGGCTCTAATTTTATATTTTCTTATAGAAAAATTTAAGCAGTACCTTTAGCTGAGAGAAGCAGATGGATGGAAGATACTGAGAGTGTGAGGAGACAGTAAAAGCTATCTAATAAGACCCATGTAGAATGAGAAAGCGAATTGACTAGGGAAATGTACTAAGATTGCTAGGCAAGCACTAAGAGCTCACTGGAGATTTCTGTCAAGAATTTAAAGCAAAACCTGTCAGCATGGTTGCATTTTTTCCCCAGAAGTATTCAGCTCCTTGGATATAGGCCCTGAGTCGCCACAAGCTTGGATTTAACCAAATTTAATATTTTTCAGGCAAGATGATGGAAGGAGAGAGACCAAGTTGAGAGTATTTGCAAGGGAGTGATTATAGTGATTGACCATGTAATTTTGAGCTGGGTAAGAACAGGACTGAGGACATAAGAGAGGTACTAGAAAGTGAAAAGGTGAAAAGGTCAACACATTGAAGTCACAGTGAGAAGAGTTTTTGGAGTCAGAAAATAGAGAGAATGAAATGAAAAGATAGGAGGAGGGTTTTGGAGAGCACAGTGTTTGAAATACAGATTACAGAAGGGATACATGTATTGTTAATGAAAAGATTAATGGTATAATCATGGGAATAGACACAGAAATGTGGAGGACAGGCTCATTGAAGGTATTGGCACCAAGGAAGGAAGACTTTCGAGAGACTAATGCATCGATAATCTCATCCATGAACATATTAAAGACACTAAAAGCTTTAGAAGAAATGGAAGGTGGGATATGGAGAGAGCTACAATTTCTCCAAGGATTTAAGGGGGCTAAATATTAAAGGATTTGTACTTGCCCAACATAATACATACAGTAAGTGACAGAGTCATGTGGTGAATTCACGTTTTTAAAAATAACGCCCATCTCTGCAGGCATTATAATATGCTGCTTCTCAGAAGGCTATGTCTACATGGTGTAATTTACAGTAAAAGGCAGGTTACATCTATTTAATAAAATACACACACACACGCACACACACACGCACACACACACGTACACACACCCCTGTGTGTTTCCATTTATTCTGCTCTACCTCTGCCTCATTGCACATACTGCTTCCTACTCAAAGGAGTCTTCCTGCCTTCCCTATTTGTTCTACAGATCACGGTCTATCTTCTTGGAATCTTCAATCTGACCTAATAGCCTCCTCCTTCTTCATCAAAATCCTCTTCCTCCTCCTATTTCTTCCACTTTTTCTTCCTTAATTCCTACTGTACCAAAAGTCTAAGAATATTTTCATATTTTTCAAACCCTCTTATATGTTAGTCTTCTTATCTTTCCAAATATCCTGAAATTCCATGAGACCAAGAATGTGGTTTTTACTTTCCATGTCCCACTCAAAAGCTAATAGGCTCTAATCACTACTCACAAGTAAGACTTTTTGATTGATGAAGCTTTTTATCAAGCAATATCAAAGAAAAAAGTTTTTCACGCATCCCTTAAATTCACCAAACTGACACATAAAAATCTATTAAATCAATAAATAATAAATTTCAGAAATGGCATCAAACACAGACAATATTAAAAAGGCCTCATAGCAGACATTTGGTATTTGATAAAAATGAACTTAATCATAATTCTATGAATTCATATCAGATCCACTATTGTACTTGTAAAAAAGTGTTCATCTTGTCATCTTTTTTATTATTTAAGGGGAAATCTTAAAGGCCAAAAAACTCATGAAGTTCAATAATTAAAGTCAAGTAAATGTTCTATCTTGTTATTAAGGTAATTGGAAATTGAAGGCAGTTTTGCAAAATGGAACAGTGGAGAAAAGTTTTCAGAAGCAAAAGGTGAAAATGAAGACAGAATGACAAAAGAGAAGAGCTCCTCTCAAATGACTCAACTTCAAACAGTTTAGAAAGCATTGAATTTTGGTTGATTCTTACTTATTGAACTATATCATGTTTCATATTGTCTCTGGCAAGTGCTGCAGAGGGTAGTTGAGTCTAGGGAAGTCAAAAAACACAAAGAAAATTTTGTCTTTGTCTCCAGTAAAGATCAGTTCTTGGTTCATGGTCTTTTCTTCAAAGAATATGACAGTAATGATGAAGCATTAAATGGACCTCCATTCCTTTCTTTCTATAGGAAAAGTCTCAAATTGTAGTTATATGATTAATTGACTCTGTCATAAGTTATATGGAATTATATTTCTTTTTCAGATTTTACTTTTTCCCTCTATTTAATAGTCTGATTTATTTTAATGGCTGTAATGTATTCTGGCAAAATCCATTTAATTTTGCATTATCTATATTGAATGCCTCTAATAAAAGGATTAATCAAAAAAGCATGGGAGAATATCCTGAAAGTGATAAATGAGGCTTAGTGTTTGTTTTATGATTTGGCCCCATTTTAATAATTTTGCAATTTTTTTTGGTTTAGATAAGAAACCTGAGACAGTGGAATGTCCTTCAATAAAATCATACTGGTCGAAATTACTATGAGGGGAGAGGTATATTTCTTTCCATTTCTTGTATATATATTTGTCCCTATTTGTGGATGTAGCAAATGAATATTGGTGACTATGTTAGCTAATCTGAAAGTTTCTTATATACAGTAGCTATTTTTTTTTCAAATGAAGGTAGTTAACTGTTCAAGAATGTACTTCTTAAAATTGTATTATATATTTTCCTTGGTTTACAGTTGATATTGTATATATTTTTTTCATTTTTTTTATTCTGTTTTTTGACCCAGACAGCTATGACAATAGTAATAACAAAACAGCAGCAGCATTGAATGATTACATAGCACTTACCATGTGCCAGATCCTGTTCAGGAGCTTTGCATGAGCATTCTGAAACAAAATGCCTTCACTAGGAGCATGAAGTACTGTAAGTGTAGAGAAAGGGAAGGGTAATATTCTTCCTTGATGCTTCCTACATCATTTAGCATCGAGGTTCTAACAGGGTCACGCATTCTGTCTGTAAGGTTATCTTACAACATCCAACCCCATGGATAATAGTCAGTGTATAAGTTTTTATTGTCTCTAAATTGTCTTCTTTCTCTTATAGTACATAATAAATTAATTACAGATGAAATAATTAATGATGGATACAATCTTTTTTTGGCATATGTCAGGTTGGAAATAACTTTAGTTACCAGGAGTAGTTTCTTTGATATATATGCAACACGCTTAGTATTATCTCAGGATTCAAAAGGATTTTTAAAGTTTATGTAGCTCACTGACCTAATTAGTGCGAGAACATCTTCCACAGCATTCTGTTTATAACTGTATTTTTCATCTCTAGCATTTCAGGCTAGACCTAAAAGAACAGACCTTCAAAAAAGCACTTGTTGAATGAATGAAGTCATTGGTCAGAGAACTTCACCTTCTCTGGTGAGATAGACAACTCATTCCTTCCAAAGGAGCCATTTGCTCTTTTGATCCCTTTTACAGGATACCTAATAAGAGAAAACAAATTATGAAAATAACCAGTAAACCATTTCCAAATGCCTTACCGGCATCAGTCAAAACAGACACTTGCATCTCATGTTAATTCCTTTTTAAATTTGATATTTTGGTATTAAGTAGACAGAATTTAAAAAGCTTAATAGAGATGAGGAATAGTATATGTGTTAACATACCCTGGAATGCATGTTTGTCAGAATTAGTATTTTTTGTAGGGAGTAAGTTTAATGAGTGAACTTCATGGGCAACAGAATGTAATTTTCTCATTATTCAAGTATTTTGATGAATCTTCCTGGTAAATGCAAATCAAACCTGGCACACATATTTTACTCCTTCAAAAACTAACAAAAACATTATATATCTATCCAAGTTGGTGGTTGTTGTTGTTGTTGTTGTTTTATGTGTGTGTGTGTTTTATTTTTTTTTGTCTATCTGAAGCAGTTCTTTTTTTGTAAGTCTAAATATAAGACATGGAGATAGATCTTTTCTCTGTTTTTTTTTTTCAGGATTTTACTGTTTAGTAGGCTAAAGCAGTGACCAATTAAAATTAGCAGTTTATACAGAAAACACTTTTACATGTTACAAAAAATATGATCAGTTGTAAATACTAGAAATAAGATGAATCTTTTTAAAAATATTTTTTAATGTTATTTATTTTTGAGAGAGAGTGAGAGAGAGAGACAGAGTGCAGGGGAGGAGCAGAGAGAGAGGAAGATATAGAATGTGAAGCAGACTCTAGTCTCTGAGCTCTCAGCACAAAGCGGGTCTTGAACCCACAAACTGTGAGATCATAACCTGAACTGAAGTTGGGCACTCAACTGACTGAGACACCCAGGAGCCCCAAAATAATATAATTCTTAAGAAAATTATTCCCCTAATACATTCTTTATTTCATAGAGTCATCCTATTGACTTTGGAGAATTTTTTGTTTTCTTTATATTATTGTTGTTTAATTTTAACAGAGGCAATGGAAATATTTTTTAGCTCATATTTTTATGCAAATCATGCATATGGATTATAGCTAATGTCCTCAATCTGACATACCAAACAGTGGGGTTCTTATGATTTATTTAGTCAAGAACCAGTTATCTTGTTAAGATGTTAATTAAACAATTATTTGGGATTATATAAAACTCAAAATCCAATTGCAATGTTTGAATCCCATAAGATTTTATTCCCAGTTCAACCTACCATTTACTAAAGACCCTTGGACAAATCACTGTTCAACAAACTTCAGTTGGCATGCTATATGCTATTCTGAACTCTAGGGAAACAAAAGTATCAATCCAATTCTCCGTCTCTGTTAAAGGAATTTATGGTCAGATTTGGGCGGAGTGGTCAAGTTTTCCTTATTCTCTTTATCCATTGGCTCAAAACTCTCAAACTCTCATTTCTGTTTCTAATAGGGTCATGCAGAAAGCTGGATGACTTCTATAGATCCTTAAGCCACATCATAGACTGCACAAGGGGCTCTGGTCTCAAAAAGGGACATGATGCTTACAAACTAAGAAAAGTGATTCAAGTTCATGTCATCATTGCCTTCAGGAACTACATGCTGAGTGCTCATTGGATTTTTCAAGAAAAACTGAGATTGCATATATTTATTTTTATTCTTTTAAATATTGGCAACTAATTTTTAAATTACCATAACATTGTGAAAACCAAGGAAAATACTTTTGGAAATAACGGTGTCCAAGAACTACCAATTTATTATTCTCATAGACACTCTCTTGAACAAACATGTCCAATGGAATTTGCTCCACTGTCCTACTTTGGGGGATTCCCTAAGAACTGGACGCACACAATCAAGAAGACTCTTCCTGAATTTGTATCTTATTTTTCTGGTTCTCTGTATAACTCCCAGTGTTTTGTTGCAAAGCGTTGGCTTATGCTTCAGTTTAATTTATGAGCCTAGCCTCTCCAAATATGTAAACAGCAAATGTTTGCATGAGTTGCCGAAAATTTAAACTGTTTGCTCTACTGTCAGTACTTGAAATGTCTGAAGTTAATTACTTGTTCTATCTAATAGTTAAGTATCTGGGTTTTATATCTTATAATGGTAGGTTTTCAGACTGCCTTTGAGATACACACATGCACGTGCGCGCACGCGCGCACACACACACACACCTTTAAATTGTACTTCATATAGAGCTTATATTAGACATTTCATTTAATTTTCAATTTTTTTTTCATTGTCAACCTAACTATCCCTGTTACTTTAAGTGGTATGCGTTCAAGTCTTCCGTTATTGAATTCATTGTAGAACTATAGGCTTCTTGCCTTTTGGGGTTGTTGAATGAAGATATAAAAACATTATGAAATCATACACTAGGTGACCAACCATGGATTACATAAACAAGTGACTGCAGGAAATAAAATACCAAAAAAATCTGTACAAAAATTATTTTTTCTTAAAAATTATTATATTTTGAATCATTTTAATTATTTAGTGCTACTACAGAGTGGATGGCAATTACCCATATTGTGCCCAAACCTATATAATATCTATCCTACAGGGCCAAATGAGTGGCAGAATGGTATTCTTCATCCGTACAACAGAGACTGATGTTAAGCATAATTGGACTAATTGAACAGTGAGTGGGTGCAGTAGGACTCAGTTAGAGTTTTCCAGCTGCTATCTTTTGTTTTCTTCTAGTATATGTTGATCTGGAGCTTAATTGTAATTACACATAGATTTTTATTGTGTTTTGAGTGTGTTTGAAATTACTTTTCAAAATAAAAAAGTATTTTTAGCAGATATAAAGAAAGACCAGCATAAAAGAAGTTTGCAGTTCTCTTTTAAGGAACCAATCCTGTGCAAGCTGAAATTCTTCTTTCTTAGCATGTATGGGTGCTCATTTAGTGATTGAGCAAATGTACTCTGAGTTAGAGAACCCGCATTCAAATACAATTTACTAGCTCTGTTGTTTTGTGTAAGTAACTTAACCTCTCTAAGCCTCAGATTTAAGATGGGATAATAATGGCCTCTTCCTTAGAGAGCTGTGAGAATTCAGTGAGATAATGTGGATCAAGTGCCAAGCATTAAATCTGGCACATAGTAAATATGAAATAAATATTATCCATCCATCCAACCATTCTTCCATCCATCTCCTCACCTTCCTCCTCCTCCATCTCCTCCTTCTTCCCCCTCCTCCTCCTCCTATCCCCTCAATCCTCCTCATCATCATTCATGGACTTGAAAAGGTAGAATAGGAATCTTTAGGAAGAAGATGATTCCTTAGGCATTACATTTCTTTTGATAACCTCAAATTGCCTACAGTATATAGTGTTTCATATATATGAAGTTTTTCATTCAATATTTTCAACTAAAAAATACCTAGATACCTTCATTTAGTAAATATAATTAAATATTTCTAAAAAGGTAAGAATTGAGCTTTTCTCTTACAGAATATAGATCTTTACGGCCGAAAGAGGGCTTCCTATTATAAAGACACTATTTTAAACACATATACCTTGAGATATTTGTAATCATTACTTAATCCATTCTAAATAACAAATATTTATTGAATATATATGATACACAATATATTATGCTTGCTGGAGAGATAAAAATGGAAGTCATGATATTTCCATTTCCCAGAGAGCTTTTTCAAATGTTTTGAATTCCAAAACTGAATAGATTAATGGACATGTTTAAGAAGAAAAACTGAGCCAAGCCTTCTACCTCTGGACTCTGAATTTGACCTCAATTAAAATACGATGTTCCCTTGGGAACTCATGAGTGTACAGCACAATTGTAGTTAGTAACTTCATTTAAGTTCAACAATCACTGAGGACTTACTAATGTTACATAAATGAACCAAAGATAGTCTCCACGTATTAGCCTCTTGGTTGTTTATTTCTTCACCACAAGCTGAAACCCATTAGCTCAAAAGCCTGTTGGCCCCAACTCAAATTTTTACACATCCAGTTATTTTAAAAATAACCCAAAGAAGCAGATTTTAGCCTCCTAGGACCTGACTGCTTGGCATACCTTATGAAAATTTTGCCCTACAGCTGTTACCCATTGATAAGAGAGAGCCTTGAAGTTCCAAATCCTCTAGGTTGCTACCCTCCCTCGGAACTCTCTGACCCAGAGAGTCCTTGCTGTGTTGCTGAACATCATCACCTAAACATGTAAGCCCCCTTTTCATCCCTCCATGACCAGGAATTCTCTTGTGCTTTTCCCCTTCTGGATGCTCCCTCCAGAAAGTCTTATGCTGTAAGGGTCTTCTCCTCTCCTGCCGCCATGCTCAAGTGCCTCCCAATAAAGCTTGTTGTGTATTATTGCCTCTTATAGTTATATATATTTTTTCCATTATCAGCTTTAAATCCTTTGAACCCCTTGCAACTATGTGCCAAGTGCTGTGTAAGCCAGTGAGGAAAAAAAAGGTAATGAGATATAGCCCTTGATCATAAAAAAAACTTACAGTCTGGCTGTGGAAACAGATTTATGAATCATTTCAGTGTAATGTGGTGCTTTCCTTTGTAGAGAGTTATGCAGAAGTAAACATACGGAGCACAGCTCAGCCTGGGGTATGGAAGGAAAGGCTTTTGACGCAGAAGAAGTCTGAGTCGTACCTTGAAGAATAATGAAAATTTTACCTGGTTAAATTGGGAAACAAAAGGATTTTTAGGCAAAGGGAACCACATAAACAAAAGCATAGCATTGAGAAACAGCTTGGTATATTATCATCTCCTTCATTACCATCATTAGCGTCTTTGCTAAACTACAGATGATTGAGACTGCATCAGACATTATAAAAAACCATCTCATTTGATTCTCATAGTAAGTAAATTTGGGTAAAAATATTATTTCGGTTTCTAATATGAGAAACTATACTTAGGAAGTTAACTTAGCCAAGGTCACAATGATCTACCACTGTGAGGGGTAGAGACTATACAAACTATAGCTGTCTCCACTGAAAATACATGCTCACTGTTCTCAGGGTCGTTATTGGTCTCATATTCTGGTTAACTGTTTTGTAGTCATGGAGTTCTTTGATCATCTATCCAGGAAAATTGTTCACAATGTACATTTATCATACTGTGAACCAATTGCTATATGCCTGGTTACAAGTAACTGCTTTACCATAAAGTGTGGTGTAAGAAATGGTGAGAGATTATATTGGAAGGATACAGAAGGACTAGAGCCCTGCCCATGTATAGCTGAGGAGATCAATCTCTCAAAGTTGAAGTGAGGGTGAAGAAGGGAAGGAGTCTTGTTTTTGTCAAGATTCTCAGTTAGGGCTACTAGATGAATATTTGCGATTGGGAATACAGACAGACAGCATTGGTGTAGGTAGATTACATGTTCACTATTTGGAAATGGACTGGCTTGTATGAGAACAACACACAAAGTGAGTTAAATTAGAGTCCAAAAATCAGTTACAACTCAGTGAATATTAATTATTTTTGGCTTCTTTTACTTCCAAACTTTTGAAATAAAGGACAATAAAATAGATTATCTTTTTATAAACCAATGAAACTTGGAGAAGCCCCACTTTTACACTAGTGAACTATAGAAGGAAGAAACCATGAAAGAAAATTGGGCAAAATTTCAAAACAGCAGGAAGTAGAACTCTACATAGGTAATTCTTCATAACCAAGGACGTTTGGTGCCAGGAAAAGTTTCCTTAAAGTAAATGTACTTAAAAGAAAGATGACTATGTCATAGAAATTCTGAAGAAGTGTTATTGGAATGTTACCTTGAAAACTGAAGGTAATATTGTGAACATGTTTATTTACTTTTATGTTTTTAAAATATTTATTATTTTCTTACATGTTTATATATAAATTTTTATTTTCCATTTTATCTTCTATTATTTATAAAATGTGTATACTTTATGTATTGTATTTTATAAAATGTTCATGGAAATGGCAACTAAAAACCAATAACTAGAATAGGCAAACTCCAACTTATAATTACTTTTCCCTAAGCACATTTTTTTGTGAGCAAATTTTCTCTTGGTGTAAAGAACATGCTTCACTTGATTCTCACAACAAAAGAAATAGCACATTCTATTTCAAAAAAATTCAATGACTTCTTGGGTTCCCAAGAGCCTCTCTGAATATTTTTATGTATAAGTCGTTTTGTTTTGAAATGATGAACTTTGTCATCATCCTTGATAGTGAATACCTTTACAATCATTAATTGCTCTACCAGTTAAAATTCTATTCACAAATCACTCGAGGTTTAAGAAATTTGTCAGTATCACTTTCATTAATGTCATGAAATCATGGATCTGTTGCAGGGTTTGCAAATATACCTTAAAATTGCTTTGTACTCTGTGTAGTTTGGATAGGAGATTCAGTGAAGACATAACCTGTGTTAAGTAGAGGGATATTTTAATGAAGATTAATTTTATTTAGTCAAGTAGTAAGCATCTTATCTTTTTTTAAGTTGATTAATTTATTTTGAGAGAGAGAGACAGCATGAGTGGGGGAGGGGCAGAGAAAGGGAGACAGAACAAGATTCTAAAGCAGGCTCTGCACTGTCAGCACAGAGCCCCACACAGGGTTTGAACCCATGAACCATGAGATGATGACCTCAGCTGAAACCCTAGAGATGCTTAACCGACTGAGCTACCCAGGTGTCCCAGTAAGCATCTTGTATTACAGCAATGTTCATTTCACAACCTCCTAACTATGGGTATTGCCGTATTGAATCCTCAGATAAATATGACCACTTGATTTTTTAAAATTTATTTTAGCCAGTTGTGAGTTTAAATAATGCTGTGAGGACTGTAACTCTTGACTTTCTATTATGCTTTTGCTGGAGAGTGTTGTTATACTGGAGAGTCACTTGTTATACTCTGAACTTACATTCTTTTAATGGTTCCTCCAGAATATATCTCTTCTTGTTTAGTATATTTATTTTACTTATCCCCACCATCAATTTCAACACTGAAAGGAACCTAATATTATAGCCTGGATTCTGTAGATCATCTGGGTTATAACCTATTTTTAGACTAAATATCTTTTGGTAGGAAATATATTCCTCTCTGATTCATAAATTTTCACTGTCTAAATATTATTGTTAATGTACAAGTTCATCTTTCTTGCTCTTGCTAAAATATCAGTCACGTGGACAGGGACACATCCTGACCCGGAACAGTCAGCTAGGTGAGAGATCCCACTGATTCTGCCCCTTGCTAGAGGAACAGAAAACGTATGCAGGGTGTCTGGAAATATATTTGTGCTGTAGCTTTTGATTTTGTGTCTGAGAGCCAGCATGCATTCTAGGACCTAATTGTAAGGGCAGCAATGAGGATTATAATGAAGGGGAGAGTTGGCTGTTCATCTTTTAGAATCAGAATTGAAAACAAGCTTCCTATGGCTTTGAAAGAAAACTTTGCTTTGTGTTTCCTTATGCTTTTAAGTATATGTAGTTGATATTTTCTTTCGTCTTCACCAGTAACCAGCATGTGAGCTTTAAAATGTATGCTGTGGTTTGAAAGCTTACCCTCTGTGTCTAATGAATTTTCACTCTATGGGCACCTTCATCTCCTCCCCCTCTCTATTCTCCATTCACCCAAAGGTGGACTCTTTGAATCTCAGAAATATGATTATCATATTCATAATAAATGTGTGTGCAATGAATTATAAAAAGTTATGGAGAGAGTGGAAGGAAATGTCATCACAGCTGTGAAGGCAAAATTTGCTTTCTTTCAAGGTCCACCATCTTTAGTCACTTCCTTATTCCTTGATTGAATAATTATTTATTGACTACCATCTGTATGCAGGCAGAACATTCATTGTGGCCCATAAAAGATACCTTAAGGGCTTGGCAGTCTCAAAAGAAAAGGAAGCATTAAATAAATACTCAAGTACAAAAATGAATATTTACCTTATAGATACATGGAATTTATTTGGTATTTTAAAATAAATATGTAAATATGTACAAAGAAGAGAAAACGTTGGGAACCAAGTGCAACCAATTGACGTAGCTGTAAGTTCAAGAAATATCCCCAGAGATTGTGGCCTCTGGGCTGAAGTAAAATGTATAATTAATATTTAACCAGATGAAAATTTAAGACAGCCAGAATAAGCTCTTTGAAAACAAGGAGGGACTTATATTTATTCTTTGTATCTTTTGGAGTCTTTTTATGATGTCTTCAGTTTAGGCTCACTTGAACTTACATGGGATCCAGAAACATAAAAATAATGTGCAACCTCTAAAATATATACTTATTTATATTTTAAAATGTATTTAAATGTTTTCTCAATATTTATTTAATAAGGAAAGAGTAGATGTTAGTTATTTTAAATTACTCTTCATTCATGGCTGTGTTCTTCACTTTCAGGGATTTATATTTTGCCATTTATGTAAAAAGACTGTGGAAAACCAAGTTCAGAGGTGTGCTCTTTCAGACTTATTAGAGTGATATTTTAGCTTCAGTTGTAGATTGGTACCTTGGGTACCTGCCCCCTGGCCTGCAACTTAATCGGTTCTGTTTAACCTAATATATACTTGGGAAATGTTTTCTGAATTGGTTTGAGACCTGTAGACATCCCTAGGCAGAAATAGTGTGGTAACACTGCTAACAGTGTTTTAGGAAGCCTCTTTGTGCTTCTCAAAGAGATTCTGGCCTCTCAAACCAGGAGAGAAATACAAATGCTCTTAATTAGGGGTTGGCAAATTATAGCCCATAGACCAAACCCANGTGTCTCTCTCTCAGAAATAAATAAAACATTTAAAAAATTTAAAAACTCAAATTTCATTCCATAAATGAAATTTTATTAGAATACAGCCATGCCAGGGCACCTGGGTGGCTCACTTGGTTGAGCACCTGACTTCAGCTCTGGTCATGATCTCTCTGTTCCCGAGTTCAAACCTCATATTGGGCTTTGTGCTGACAGCTCAAAGCGTGGAGCTTATTTCCTTTTTTTTTTTTTTTAATTTATGTTTTTTTTATTTCTAGGAGAGAGAGAGACAGCGTGAGCAGGGGAAGGTCAGAGAGAGAGGGAGTCACAGACCGAAAGAGGCTCCAGGCTCTGAGCCGGCAGTCAGCACAGAGCCCGACGCCGGGCTCGAACCCACGAACCGCGAGATCATGACCTAAGCGAAAGTCGGACGCTTAACCGACTAAGCCACCCAGGCACCCCTCGTGGAGCTTATTTCCAATTCTCTGTGTGTGTCTCTCTCTTTCTGCCTCTCTCCTGCTCATGTTCTGTCTCTCTCTCTCAAAAATAAATAAACATTTTTTTTAAAAATTAAAAAAAAAACAGCCATGCCCATTTGGCACATCTCATCCTTGGTCACGTTTTCACTACAGTGGCAAAAGTGAATATTTGTGACAGAGACTGCATGGCCCACGAAGACTGAAGTATTTATTATTAGTGTTCTATGTGTAGTCATGGGGCATATCTGGAGATACAGTGGGAAAAAAGACAGGCAGTGTCCTTGCATTCATGGGTTTCACTTTCTAGTGGGAGACATTTATAAACTCATGAATAGATAAGAGTACTTCAGGGCTTGCCAAGTATTAGAAAGAAAATATCACAGAGTTATGGCACAGAAAATGCCTAAGGATAGAGGCTGTTGTATGTTAGAGGGGAAGGTCAGAGGAAGGTTCGCTAAGGAGGACGTGTTTGATGAGACCTCTGCACGAGGAGAAAAGACAGCCATGAAAAGAGGATGGACACTCCAGAAAAGTACAACAAAAGCAAAAGCAGTGAGACTGGCCAGAACTTGAGGATTTCTGCCAAGAGAAGAGAAGCTGTGTGCCTCAAGTGTTACGGATGAAGGGGAGAGTGATACAAGACATAGGAGACAAAAAATGGGGCAGTGCCCAAGTGCCATCTGTGGAGACTTATCTCTAGAGATATTGATTCTAATGTGTGGGCTCAAGCTCTGCATATTTTAAATCTTTCTGGGAGATTCTACGGTGCTCCCAGTTTTTGCAAACCACAAATGCTTGCTTATAGACCGTGAGGAGTTGTCATCTATGTGTAGGCACCATGAGAAGCCACTGGAGAATTCTTACCAGCAAGTAATATGACTGTATCTATATCATAAAAAGTTGCCTTTGGCTGTGAGGAAAATGGTCTATAGGAGGCAAGAGTGGTGGCAAGAAGCCGGAGGAGGCTGCTCATGGGGTAGCCCACAAAGAGACTTGAATTCCTTACATTGGGGTTGCAGTGATGGTGGTGAGAAGGAGATAGACTCAGGCCATGTCACAGACCAGCAAAAGGCCTCCTGGATGGACTGGACATTGGGAGTAAAGGAAAGAGAGGAATCAGAGCAACTGAGTAGTTGGGAGGGTGGTGGTGCCATTTGCCAAGATTGAAAAAGTGAAGAGAGGAGCAGATTTGGAGTCAGGAGATGGGAATCAGCAGTTTTTCCTGGAAAACTTAAGTTGTAGAGACTTATTGGATGGTATCACTCATTCATTCAACAACAAAACAGAAAACTATTGAGAACCTACCGCATGCCAGACACCATCCTGGGCACTGGGAATTATATCAGTTAAGCAAACACAGACAAAAACACCCTGCCCGTGTGAGATGTCACGTGGGTACTGAGGGGTAGGGTCTGAATCCCTGCTAGGAGAAACCTTGCCAAAATGAATACAGTTGCAAGTCCTCTGTTGACAGACTCCTTCGCATGTTTTTATAAAATGGAGTGATGCATTCAAACAGAAGACCATACAGCTATAGACTATTTTCTGGACAAAAAGACTGACATGGACACAAACCTCGTAGGGGCTGCTGCTCTCTTCCTGCGTGCAGGAGCGGAGCTGTGCTGAAGAACGGACCTGGAGTTAAGTGAGACAAAGTGCAAGTAGGTTTTCATCCTTGCTTCTTGTAATAGGAATTGTGGAGAATTTTTTCCCCCATTGGCTTGAGTGCTGAGCTGACAGAGAAAAAGATCCTGCTGTCTCAACAACAGCATTAAAGAGCCAAATACAGAGCAGTAAATGAATTGAAAGGCATCTAATGAGTTTTACCTATTATTGCTGAGATGTCAAACTTCAAGCCAGCCAGAGCTGTGGGGCCTATAAGAAACTTCTAGTGCCTGAGTGTGGATAATAATGAATATAATAATACTTTGCATTTATATAGCACTTTTACACATGGATCTTCACAATAATCCAGAAAGGTGGGCCAAGCAGGCATCATTATCTGCGTTTTTTAAAAATAGTTCCCAGAGGCAGGAAGCATAAGGGGAAGGGTGAACGCATGTGAATGTAAAAAGATGAAGCCGACGAGGCGTGAAAAATGAGCTAGAAAAGCAAGTGTTTAGAGAAAGAAGTTGCATGAGCTATCTGGGAGTTTTCTTTAATTTCTACTTCTTTTATTCCTTTCCAAATTAATTACCCCAAATATGTGCTGCTCTGCTTTTAAAATCATAGTGACATGTTTGCTTGTAAAGGATTCTTACACTCAAGTACCTGGAAAGGCTAGGCGGGCATCCTGAATGAACACAGGGTAGAGCTTAGGCTGTGCTGAGCTGCCAAGCCTACTTACTGCCTCCACAAAGTGCAATCATGACTCAGGCCACGGGGCTGCTTGCCAGGATGTGGGCCCAGGGTAGAAGGACAGATGTTAGGGTACTTCAAGAGAAGCTGAAAAACAAATCTGGCATATGATGCGGAATCTCTTTTTTAGTATCTGTAACTAAGTCACAAAAATTATTTAGCATCCAAAGACCAAAGAAAATATCCTTGGAGGTAGATTTGACCCACTCGCTGCCATTTCTTACCCATTGGCCTATGCATTCAGAAATGTCTATGAGTCGTACACAGATGCAAGTCCTTATAATCTGTTCCCAGAACAAATCTTCAAGAAGACTTAATATCACTCTCAGTAGTTGACTTCTTCAAATTGAAATTGGGTCTCTGGAAGTAACTTTATCATTTCAAAGTCTATGAATAAAGCTTATCAAAGCTTTTTACATGACCCTCTATTAAATATAGCTCGTGATCTTTAGCACTGAAAACCAGATAAACCAATACCCTTAGAAGACATAGACTGTTTAAATAAATCTATACCTCTGGCAGCAGAGTGGCGTTGTCTTCTGCGTGTCAGGAGGCTTCCCTTTAATTCTGTGCAGGTATAAGTTCACGTAGTCAAGCAATTCAAAATAGTGAAAGAAATGC
Source organism: Crocuta crocuta (assembly GCF_008692635.1). Lineage (NCBI taxonomy): Eukaryota > Metazoa > Chordata > Mammalia > Carnivora > Hyaenidae > Crocuta > Crocuta crocuta. The sequence continues at coordinate 152,074 of NW_027530976.1, forward strand.
TACAAACATTGGTCATAAAAAGGGAGCTTTTGAGCTGATTTAGCCACTGAATTTAATCTAATATATAATAAAGCAGCAAATTTGCCCAGTATTCTCCCTATCTGGGAATTCGGCTTAAGGCAAGAAGTATGGATTTTGAGTTATCAATAATCCATATATATAAAAATATATGTGTGTGTATACACATACATATATATGCACATATATATACATACATAAATACACGTATACACACACACACACACACACACACACATACCTGCGAGTGAAGCAACAGTTGTCCAGTTGATTCCTACTGAACCAAAGTATCTCTTAGACATAGAAGTGAAATGTTAGCACCGCAACTTCATTTTACAAACAGGGAAACTAAGGCACAGAGAAGCAAGAGGTGAATTTCTCAAATTTACCAGACTGAGGAAGTGAATGGCTCAAACAGGATTTTTGTTTTCCCATCTCAGCCTCTAGGCAAACATAAAAATAAGCTCTGAGCCCAAATCTACACATATACATTTGTAGAAACACGCACAAGCTATGAGTGTGCATACACATACCTCCGATAAAAGAAAAAAAATGTAGTAGGTATACGAGAATTATTCCTCTATCCTATCCTCTCTTATTTCCTTTTTTGATCCTTCCTCCCTTCCTTCCTTTCTCTTTTCTCAGGTACTCGGAGTCGGAAAATAAGAGACTAGGGATGTCATCCTGACTGCTTGAAGATGAATACTGGCTAAAGCTAATGATAGGGGAGGATGCAGTTGGACATTGAGATAATTTGAAAGAGTCTAAAATATTTCTTGGATGAGATGCAATTTTTTCAGTTATCAAAGAAATATAATTTCCTGAAGGAAGATAAGCTAATAAAGGTAAGAAGAAAAAAATCAGATACTTCCTCAAAGAGAACTGCTATTTCTGTTTCAATGTGTGATCTTTGTGAACATTTATGTATTTAGAATTTCCCATGAAAATTTATGTATTTAAAATTTTGTTTCATGCAATGTGTTATTCTCACCCTCAAGAATTTTCAAACTGTAAGTTATGACCAATTAGTGGGTCAGAGAATCTACTTAGTGGGTAAAAACCAGCATTAAAATAATTAAATAGAATATAAAGGAATAAAGTAAATACTGTAGTCAGGGTGACTATTGGTGTGTGTGTGTGTGTGTGTGTGTGTGTGTGTAAATGTATCTGCAATCATAATGTAAAATGATTTTCTTATTGATGGTTAAAACACATGAAAACCACAGAAGTAGCCAGCTTTTCCACTTATTACTTGATTACAAAAGCTCTTCATTTTTTTTAACAAATAGTGTCACACATAATCATTTTATTTATTTTTTAGTGATTTTAAAATGTTTTATTAAAATCTGTACTTTTTCCATTTGTTTTAACTTAAATATTAGCCAACATATAGTGCAATATTGGTTTCAGGAGTGGAATTTATTGATTTGTCACTTACATACAATACCCAGTGCTTATCACAAGTGCCCTCTTTAATACCCATCACCTGTCTTATGCCCCCCCCCACATCCCCTAATCAACCCTCAATTTGTTCTCTCTCATTAAGAGTCTCTTGTGGTTTGTTTCCCTGGCTCTTCTTTCCCCTTTTCCCATATGATCATCTGTTTTGTTTCTTAAATTCCACATACGTGAGGAAAATAAGTCAGGCAGAGAAGGACAGAAACCATATGTTTGCACATATAGGTGGATTTGGAGGAACTTAACGGAGGACCATGGGGGAGAAAAAGGGGAAAATAGTTGGGGAGAGATAGGGAGGCAAACTATGAGAGACTCTTGAATGCTGAGAACAAACTGAGGGCTGATGGGGGTGGTGGAGAGTGGGAGGTGGGTGATGGGCATGGAGGAGGGCACTTGCTGGGATGAGCACTGGGTGTTATATGGAAACCAACTTGACAATAAACTATTTAAAAATAAATAAATAAATTTAAAAAAAAATAAGAAAAATAAAGTCTCCTATGCTTTGTTTCCTAAATAAATAAATAAATAAATAAATAAATAAATTCTGCATATGAAAAAATCATATGGTATTTGTCTTTCTCTGTTTGACTTACCTCACTTAGCTTAATACCTTTTAGGTCCATCTACATCGTTACAAATGTCAACGTCTCATTCTTTTTAATGGCTGAGTATTATTCCATTGTATATATGTCCCACATCTTCTTTATTCATTCATCAATTGATGGACATTTGGGCTCCCTTCATAGTTTGGCTATTGTTGATAATGGTGCTCTAAACATTAGGGTGCATGTACCCCTTTAAATCTGTATTTTTGTATCATTTGGGTAAATACCTAAAAGAGCAGTTGCTGGATCAGAGGGTTATTTCTAGTTTTAAATTTTTGAGGAAACTCCATACTGTTTTCCAGAGTGGCTACACCAGTTTGCCTTCCACCATCAGTGTAAGAGGGGTTCTCCTTTTTCTGCATCCTTGCCAACATCTGTGTTTCCTGAGTTGTTTGTTTTAGCCATTCTGACAAGTGTGAGATGGTATCTTATCACAGTTTTGGTTTGTATTTTCCTGATGATGAGTGATGTTGAGCAGCTTTTCATGTGTCTGTTAGCCATCTGGATATCTTCTTTGGAAAACACATGCAATCATTTTAAATTCTACCCGGATGTTCCCCTAACCAATTCCCTATTGTTGGACAATAGATTTGCTCTCAAATACTGCCATGAACATCTTTGCGTACATTTCCAGCTAGTTCATTGGACTAACGTAGCACACATCATTTCCATAATCTTTGAATGTCAAAAGATTGTCCGTGGACAGTGTGGTATTACAAAAAAAGCATGCCATTTTTTATTATTGCTCTCTGTTTTGTGAAGAGGCAGGATCCTTTGCCTCAGAGGAGGTCATCCAAGTTTCAGAGTTTAGCCTCACTTCAGTCTCATCTTGGGGTTTTCCTTTGACCTTAATCACAGTGTAGAGGAAATAATTTCTGCTTACAGTGCTTTGGGATGTAAGTGGAAGATTCCTTTGGGCTGATGCTTATTGGTGCAAAAATTTAGCAGCAGAACACCAGGGGTTTAGGATTCCTCCAACTCAGACAGCTGATACCTTGAGATTATTTGGTCCTCATATCTTAATCATTAATGCAATGTGATTCAGAAATAAAGCAATCCCTTTGCATTGCTTATTACTGTATTTACTTACAACAAATAGTGTAATGGCTCCTTACATGCACTCTGTAGATTTGATTTTGAAAAAAAAAAATTATGAAGTGAAAGGCGATGAGTTTACTTGATATTTTGACTTCATTTCATCACATATAAATTGAGTCTTATGGATCATTACACTTCATTGATGATCCTTTTTTTCTTCATGTGACTTGCAGGTTTCTTTGGGCCTCATCAAAGAATTCATCTAACATCCAAACATTAGTTCACAAATTGGGTGAACTTTATCCTTTGTGGGACCAGTGACCACAATAAATCCCAAATGCTGACTTTTCTTATTTTTATTTATTACTTATATCCATTTATCAATATTAAAACATTGATAAAGTTTGAAAAAGTAATATAGAAAGATTTATGAAAAGTTATAAAACACACAACAGTGTTGCTGATATTTTGTGCATGCACAGGTCTGAAAGCTTGGATGGCCGTAGGTGCACTAACATTCCATTGATGGGTAACTCCTGAATACACTGGAGTGGATGAAGAAATGGAAGGGAAAGACATTGTCTAGGGGTAAAGTTTTGTTTATTTCTTTGTTTGTTTGTTTTCAATATAATTTATTGTCAGATTGGCTTCCATACAACACCCAGTGCTGATCTCAACAAGTGCCCTCCTCAATGTCCCTCAATTTGTTCTCTGTATTTAAGAGTCTCTTATGGTTTGCCTTCCTCCCTCTCTATTTGTAACTATTTTTCCCCTTCCCTTCCCCCACAGTCTTCTGTTCAGTTTCTCAAGATCCACATATGAGTGAAAATGTATGGTATCTGTCTTTCTCTGACTGACTTATTTCACTTAGCTTAATACCCTTCAGTTTCATCCATGTTGCTGCAAATGGCATTATTTCAGTCTTTCTCATTGCCAAGTAGTACTCCCTTGTATATATAAACCACATCATCTTTATCCATTCATCCATTGATGGATATTTAGGCTCTTTCCATAGTTTGGCTATTGTTGAAAATGCGGCTATAAACATTGGGGTACATGTGCCCCTATGCATCAGCACTCCTGTATCCCTTGGGTAAATTCCTAGTAGAGTTAATAGTGGGTGGTAGTGTAGTTCTATTTTTTATTTCTTGAGAAACCTCCACACTGTTTTCCAGAGCAGCTGCACCAGTTTGCATTCCCACTAACAGTGCAGGAAGGTCCCCATTTCTCCACATCCTCGCCCAAATGCTGACTTTTCTAATCGAATGCATTGTCCGTTGGTTACAACCTATCCTTCTTTGAACCAGGGTGTGGGATTAAAGGCTATGGAGTGGGTGATAAGGTTACTAAACCTGGCTGCCATTTTAATTTCATGTTTTATGACTCATATAGTAAAGGGACAATGTATAAATATTTGCTGGAAGCAATCTTAGAATTGTCTTATCTATACACCCACACACACACCTCATTATGTTAAAATTACACACTGTAGCAAGTCTCTATATGGACACTGCACATAAGACAAGTTTCCTGAAATTTATTTGACACAATGAATAAAGGAAGTGTATCAGAAGATCAAGAAGTTGTCTCTAGAGTCTGCACATGAAAATTATTCCTTTGAATTAAAATCTTTATATATTTTCTGTGATTTGATAAGAGAAGGGCTGAAAATTGCCTATCATAATAATTATTTCCAGTTGATAGGGTACCAGAGTTTTCTGCAAGCTGCAAAGAACATGCCAGCATGTGGTCCCTATCTTTAAAGGGCTTTCATGTTTTCCATTCGCACTCAGAAGCATGAAAACTTGTCGAATGAACTCTATAAAATGGAGGGGGGTGTGTGAAACTCATGTTCTTGTATGTAAATAAAATAGACTCCCAGGCGTAGTGGTTTGGATGTCCATGCCATTCTCCTCTGCTATGGTCATAGCTGGCTATCATGTCAAATGCAGCAAAATTTCGTCAGCTCTCATAAACAGGCAAGGGATTGAAAATTTAATAAGTATGATCTCATTTCAGGAATCAAAAATAATTCAGGGTGGAGGGACCTCTAGTGGCCATTTCTGTTCATATCTGATAATGGATCAAAAGCAGAAAGAAAAGTTGCTTTAAAAACCACATTCTCTATTTCTGTAATAACTTTTTTTTAAAACAAACTACACCTCATCAGGATAGGATACAGGACATAGCCGAAAGATCACTCTTCAACACACACACACACACACACACACACACACACACAAACACATTTGCAGTTTTAATCTCAATGCATATACTCAAAGCCAACTGCATTTTTTTTTCCTTTTTAAAATACCACAGAACCAAAATATAAATGTCAGTACAAAATTGACAAGCAGATATTTTCATCCACCTTATTTTTGCTTTCACTAAAATCCTACCTAAAATTAATGAAAATATAATCCATATATAAAACTCCTATCTATTATTATCCTCAATTAAAGTTCAATTGAATTGCATCATGGAAAATTTTGCAAAATGGGAAACAAACAATCAATCAAAGCTCTCTTCCATCATGCCCTTCACACAAGGTTTCCCAAGATAATATTTGGCATAATAAAATTAGTAGCCTGAGTAATTATGAAAAGCTAGGTCAAAGAAATAAGTCCTTGCCCTGCCTTAGAAAGCTGAAAGAGTCTTGGAGAAAAGGCTGCAAATCACAAGCTGCTGGGAGTACCTATGGCATAGATTGCCTTCTCCAAAGAATCTGGAGATTCACAAGAAGTGCTAGAAAACTTATAAAAGTAGAGCCTGGAAAAATTTTTTAAATCTGTAGACATAGTAGAAAATCTGATGTACTTTTTCTCTACCTGTTTGTTAAGATCACATTACAAATTATTTCCCAATTTAGTATAAGCTATGAAGTTTAGGACTTGATGGCTTGGTCCTTACCTGTGATGGTTAATCTTTCTTGTTTCCCCCTCCCAATTGCAAGCTCCTAGAAAACAAAGAAGCATCTTCTTATCTTCTTGTACCTCCTTACTAACATATTGTTCCACCACCTCTATAATATACAATTTCCACGCTTGCTTATGCACAACCTCTCTAGCTAGGACTTCTTGGAAATGTGGTATAAGGATTCTAGAGTGCATGGCTAAGAGTTTGGGAAAAATATCCAGCCTGTGCCTTAGACCCAGGCTGTTGTTATTATTGCTGTTGTTGATTGTATTCCCCTCACCTCTGGCCTTTCTCCAGTGTTCCCATTTCAGGCCATTTTGTCTATAAATAGGAACTAACTTCTAGACACAGTGATTATAATAGGGTTCTTTAGAGAGCTTGATTTTTTTTTTTTTAAAAAAACCCTATTTTCACAGAAGGTTAGCATTTCCTTCCATTAAGAATGTAGGCACAGAGGCACCTGGTTAGGTGTCCAGCTTCGGCCGAGGTCATTATCTTTCAGATCGTGAATTCGAGCCCCGCATCAGGCTTTCTGTTGTCAGCACAGAGCTCGCTTTGGATTCTCTCCCACCCACCCCGCCCCTTCCTTGCTCACGTGCTTTCTTTCTCAAAAATAATTTTAAAAATTAGAAAAAAATAGGGGCGCCTGGGTGGCTTAGTCGGTTAAGCGTCCAACTTTCGCTTAGGTCACGATCTCGCGGTTCGTGGGTTCGGGCCCGCGTCGGGCTCTGTGCTGACTGCCAGCTCAGAGCCTGGAGCCTGTTTCAGTCTGTGACTCCCTCTCTCTCTGACCCTCCCTTGCTCACGCTCTCTCTCTCTCTCTCTCCTAAAAATAAATAAAATATTTTAAAAAATTAAAAATTAGAAAAAAATAAAAGAATGTAGGCACAAACAAAACAAAACAAACAAAAACCCATGCATAGTAATATAAACAGTATCTAAGTTGTTGTCACCAAGAGCAATAATAAATTTGCATATCATAATAGTGGCTGATAAATATTATTTGGGTTCTATGTAATTCTAGTTATTAGACCTGTCATTAGATCTTGACCTTAAAAAAGGAACTCACTATTGTCTCACAGATGTATTTATTTTACTATATTTGTATTTATTTCGATGGGATTGATTTCCTTTTCACTCCCTTGCATTGTATCTTCTGCATTTACACATGCTCTGAGAAGAGCTGCTAAGGCTCCACAAGAAAGTATTCAGTGAGATTTAAGAACCAGATTTGTTTTCTCTTACTTATTTCCCCCCTATTCTTTTCTATCACCACCATACGTGATAAAACCATTGATATGTAAAGGACCCATGCATGTTTTAAAAGGCCAAGGGCAGAAGGTACTGAGCAAAGCATTTACTCCTCTGAAGGGGGTCCCAGGTAAGAGGTACATGGAGTGTTGGCACAGGTGGAAGCGGCCTTGAAGAATGCAGGAGAACAGTGACTTCCCAGGGACAAGCTGAAAGGTACTAAGTGCTCTGGGCTGACTGGGACCCAGCCCCACGGCCAGCAGGGCTAGAGCTGTCCTGAAAGCCGACTGTCTTAGGCTAAATGGTTATTGAATCTACTGTACCTACTTCAGAGGCTGTATGAGGAGAACCTGAATCTGAAGCAGCAGATGATGGAAGAAATTCTAACCTGAGTCAGCAGTTGCCCACCTCGGGAGCCTCCTTCAAGGACTTCACCTCTAAGCTTCTGGTTCCTCTTCTGTGACATGAAGGACACAATTGATAGTCTACAAGTTTTTTCCCCACTCTGTAAATTTAGAATGAATTATCTGACATGACTTGAAACTGTAAATCATTATAGAGGCTGGCTTACCAGAATTGGCAAAACCTAAGCCATTCCGGAACAATGTTACCTAACAACCTTTTAATAAAAGGTGATTTTATTTTATCTGTACCAGAAAGTATTCAAATACCAAATGCACAGGTTGATAAATTTCTACAGAAGCTACATCCCTGTGTAACCAGATCCAAGATCAAGAAAAAGTGGCAACCAGAGGATTCCTGCACTGTCTCCAAATTTATAATCTCTAAGAGGTAGCCACTGTCTGTACTCTGTCACCATAACTTCCGTTTGCTTGTGGTTGTACTTCTTAGAAGTGACATCACACAGATCTTTTGTGTCTATACTCTGTGAGAGTCATTCACATAAATACGTATGGGAGTCGTTTATTTTATTTCATTGCTCTGTGGTATTTTGTCGTATGAAAACACCACAATTCATTTGTCCATTCTGCTGTTGAAGAGCATTTATTTTCTTTTCCCATGGGGGACTATTATAAATAAAGCTTCTTGAACATTCTTGTGCACACACATCTTTTGATGGACATATGCACACATTTTTGTGGGGTTCATGACATGCACACATGTTTAACTTTATTTGACTCTGCCAAACTGTTTTCCAAAGTTGTACCTGTTTATATGGCCATCAGTGGTGAGGGTTCTCATTGTTCCACATTCTCTCCAACACACAATCAGTGCTATCAGCCCTTTTTATTTTTATTTTTATTTATTTTTGAAACAGAAAGCACAAGACGGGAAGGGGCAGAGAGAGAGGGAGATAGAAACCAAAGTGGGCTCAGCACCGAAAGCAGAAAGCCCAATGTGAAGCTGAAACTCATGAGCAGTGAGATCATGACCTGAGCGGAAGTTGGATGCTTAGCCCACTGAGCCGCCCAGCAGCCCTGTCAATGCTTTTGTTTTGATCCATGCTAGCAGGTGTGTAGCAGAATCTTACTGTGTTTTTAATTTACCTGTCTCAATATAAATATTGATATTTTACACCAAAAGAGAAACATGTTTGGAAAGACTAAGAACAGCCCCTACTTCCTCTGGATACATTTGTTTCATCCTTTTGTTTTCAATGTACTAAGAAATTGAAAGTATACTATATAATCACAATTTTAATTTGATGCTTTAAAGGAGTTGTCTGTCACCTGCTAAAATATAAAAGACTGAGAACTGTCAGTAATTAAGTTCATCATTGAGACTTCCATGAAATTGCTATCATCCTCCTTTTTTTTTTTTAATATTTTATTTACTTCTAGGTGAGAGAGAGAGACAGCGTGAGCGGGGGCGGGNTATCATCCTCCATTTTAATCCACCCTTTGGGTCTACATTACAGGATATCAAAAACTACATCGTGCAGTATGGGAAGTTATTCTTCAGTTATGACTATACCCGGGCTGGGGGAAAGATTTTCTTGAAACAGTAAAAATGTCTGTGTGAAATAATTCCTTTGCTTGGATGTTTCTGGTACTCTCTCTCTTATAAGTGATCTCCTCTCTATCAATACTGTGGAATATTTTTGCTCTTTCCCACCATGCCCTGAAGAGCCACTTTCCCTGTCTCCAGGCCATTACTGTCATGGCGATGACAGCTCACAGACCATCCATTCATTAAAATTTGAAAGTGCTCTTTTGCTCTTGTGCCAACCCAGGATACTTCCATTATCGCTGCCAAAAATTAATAGGCTTTTTAGGTTTGAGAGACTAGTTCAGCTGTCCGTCAGTTTAAGTGGCGCTCCAAAGTGAGAAATCGGATCTAAGTTGATTTTTTAAGTAATATGTATTTTTATAGATATATTCCTGTATGAAGTTACAGCCCCACAGAACTAAAAGAAACTGGCCTGTGCGTGACAAAGTGCCATTGCTGACATGTCTACATGTTTTTTAAAGTCTGCTCATAATAGTTCAGGTGTAACTTGCATATTTATATATTATCACAATCACTACAAACACCTCAGTGAAAAAGTTTCCATAACAACACTCATAAAATTTTGATACTGTGTTAATGGATTAATGTATTTAAAACCATTGTTTTAGTTAATGATAGCCATGCCATTATTTGTCTACAGTAATTACACATTTACACTGAGGCGTAATCAAAATATCTTTAAAATTAGCAGTCTCCAAAGTCTCCATAAGACAAAATACTTTGCATAAGATAAAATACTCTATATGCGCACTCTGTTCAAAATTCATATATATTCATATGTATATGGAAAATATCCACTTACCTCTGTAGTACCAATTTCAATCACCATATTATGTACATGCCAAACACGCTCCATTTCAATGATTCAAGAATACATTATAAAAATTATAGATTTATGTGGTAAGGATGGAATTGCTAAGTGTCTTTAATGTCACTTCTTGAGAATCGAATTTTCTTGTAGCTGAGGCTAGAAGGTGGCTAACCATACTGGCTTCTACACTGTAATATCCAAAAGTAGAATTAAATTATTGCCCAAATATAAGAGATACTTTCCTAACACAAATACATATATAATACACATACTGATACAGATCTTAGTTTGTCTTAAAAAATCAAGCTGTCCTGCAAACTTGACCTTCACCCTGCCATGCAACTATCACCCAGAGCTTAGTAGTGCTTTTCATCCCTAACCCCACTCCCACCATCAACCTCTTTTGGAGATGGAGTAGAACATTCAGTTTTTCTTTCACTTACATTTTCTTCCTTGCCCTAGAAGCATTTACAAATGATCTAGATATTGTTTTCATCATGCTTTATCTTCAAGTCCCCCTAACAGTCTGAGAAGTAGGCGAAAAATCACCATATTTATTTGACTGTATGATGCCTTGAGACCGATAATCCTTGGGGGACACAAAACTGTTTTAATAACATTTATCTGCTGCTAAACTTATTGGTCTTCCCTTGTAAATTAGGTATTTCTTTTCCCATGAGATTTATTTCCTCATAATGCACTCAGGAATTTTTCTTTATCCCAGTGTTTTGTACATTTTACTATGATATATATTGGTGTTGACCTGCTTTTGTTGATTTTGATGGGAGTCTCTGTGACTTCTAGATTTGGATGTCTATTTTTTTCTCAAGAGTAGGGAAACTTTAGCTATAATTTACTCAAATAAACCTTCTGCCCCATTTCCCTCTCTTCTTCTTCTGGGACTCCTGTGATATGAATGTTATTATACTTTATTGAGTCACTGAGTTCTCTAAGGCTACTCTCATGATTTAATATTTTTCTTTCCTTCTTCATTTTGGCTTCATTATTTTCCATAATTTTATCTTCTATATCAGTTATTCGTTCTTCTTTTTCCCTCCTTGTGGTAATGACATCTAGTCAATTTCACATCTCAGTTAGAGGATTTTTTTTTTCAACCTAACTAGTTAAGTCTTTTATCTCTGTGGTAAGGGTCTCCCTGCTATCTTCTATGTTTTTCTCAAGCCCAGCTAAAATCTTTATGAATGTTATTTTAAATTATAGATCAAGCATATTACTTATATCTGTTTCAGTTAGATCCCTGGCCATGACCATTTCTTATTCTTTCTTTTGGCATGAATTCCTCTGTCTTGGCATTTTCTCTAGGTCTTTGTCTTCATCTGTGTGTTTGGAAAGCCTCTTCTGTTTCCTGCTCCTGAGAGCTATGGCTTTATTAAAAAGTCATATACTGTCCAGTGCCTGGCATTTCAGGAAGTGTTTCTGTTGTATTCTGTGTGCGCTTCACTGTTGTGTTTTGGCTGCACTTTCCCTTAGGTCAGTCGTCTGCAGAGTTTCTCCTTGCCTGCAGTGGGGAGTGTCTGAACCTTGTCCAGTGTGTGGCAAGTTTTAATTAGGTGTGCTTTGGTCTGCTTGTTAAAAGACACTACTTCCTGTTTCCACTAGAGCTGAAGCTTTGCAGCACTCTGTGCTCATTAGACTTGGTGCATGTTGAGGGTTTGTGCTGGTCTTCTGGGGTAAGGCCTCACTGCTGCTCTGGCTTTCAGGCTCACTTGTCCTAGTGAAAAAGGATCTGCAGAATGCAGGAGGGCAGGGCTTGGTATAAGTGGCTCAAGTGTCCACTGTTGGCTCTGTGCTGCTCACTAAAGTCAGTCTATGATGACCCACAGGGGATAAAAATGGTGTTGGGCCACTTCTCATCCTGGAGAGGGAGATCTCACCCACCACTGCCCAGGAAGCCCTCAGAATGGAGCGAGCAATCCTACCCCCCTATGTGTCCCAGACATCCCTCAGGTCCCTGCATTCACCTGCTTGTGTCCAAGGTCTGCCCACCCAGCAGTACAGTGCTCCTGTGTTTTATTTCAGGCACGCTGGCTGAGTTTCAGAACTCCAAATTTTAGGGACCTGGTGTGGCACAGACATGCACTGATCCTCTGGGGGAGGGTCTCACTGCACTGTGGCTGGAGTCAGTTTGTCCCAGAAAGACAGTTGCGTGAAGGCTCAGAGGCTTGGAATTTAGAGTAAAGCACAGCAGAAAGCTGGCATTTAGATTAGCTGCCCTCAATAGGCATATCTGCTTGTAGGCTAATGAACAGGGCCCCTCAGTGGTGCCCACCAGCTCTTTTGTCCCCTGTGAGGCAGAGCCACCTCTCCTAGATGCACTCCAAAAGGGAAGCTGTCCCAGTGTGACCCAGGGGATCTGCAGACCCAGTTGTCTGCCACTGGACCTCAGCTGTAGCTGTAGTACAGCTACACCTGTTAGCCTCCACATCTGCCATGGCATGGACTTCTACAACTTCAGTCTTCAAGCTTCACTGCTTGTAAAAACTTGTGATAAATAGCCCCTCTCATTTTCCGAGTCAGTGGTTTTGAGGAAGTATTTTTCTTCTGCAGTTGCCTGTGCTCTGTGTGTGTGCATGCTCTCCCCCCCCTCTCTCTCTCTCTCCCTCCCTCTCCCTCATGATATAGGGCTCCTTCATCTCCACAGTGTCCACAGTTCTTTTCTTCCCTAAATCACATCTCTACACCTTGCACATTCCATGATGTAGCGTCTTTTCTCCCTCTAGTTGTGCAGTTTTTTCTCTCAGTCCTCAGATTGATTTCTTGGGTACTCAGGATGATTTGATATTTATAGTGCTGTGTTCAAGGGAAGAGGCAAGCATGGGGTCCCCTTATTAGTCTGCAATCTTAATTCCTCATTCCAAGAAAATGCTTGGTGGGAGGAGTATGAGACTTTAGTTTGGCCAAAGAGATTGCAAGAAGCTAATTTGATTCTCTTTATTATCACAAAGTAAGTTTTAAAAAGTCATACAACATTTTTGGAATGGAAAAGATGAAGATGTTAAGTAATATAATCAGTAACCATGCATTAAATAGTTTATATGAAAATCTGATTTAAAAGACCTTGGTTCCCAAACAATTATAAAATGTAAGACATTTCAATGAAACACTTGATGATAATGACTACATATATGTTTTGAGTATGAGAGAGAATCTAAGCAAGAGGAGAAGGAGAATGAGGAAAAGAGGCAAGAGATGGGGTGGGTGAGGGGAGGAGAGAGTGGAGAGAGCACTTTTTCAGAGATAGCTGAACTGAGTCAGTGACCTCAAAATTCAAGCAGAGGGGACATCATTTGGAGACTATTTACAAGTTGCCCATTGGTCTAAAGGTGCAATCTATCTTATGGGAGCACCCAGACATCTCCAGATGAGAAGAAAACCAAGGTCTTGTTTCACAATTGAGAGCTTGGGCTTTGGAGTCACACAGATCTAAAATTAAATCCTAGCTCTCTTGTTTATTTGCTGTGTGAACCAGAATATTTTTCCTCAACTTAGGGTCATCTTTCCAATATTTTATTTTTCTACATTCTTTAAACAAATTCATAAACCAGTCTCTTGTTATCCTTCCAAGGCCGCTCCCCTAGTCCAAAGCACCCCATCTCACCACTCCTATAGTTTGCCCAAATTATTGCAGCCCTACCACCTAACCACCCCCCACCCTTTCCTTTGTTTCCTTTCCATCAATTCTGCAGCCATGATGGGGATTTTCTAAAACCTAAGTCAAATGATGCCATGCCTCTGTTCAAAATCTACTAATGACTTCCCATTTCACTCAGCATAAAATCTAAAGTTCTCATTGAGGCATAGGTCATATATGATGCATACCTTTGAGCTGTATTCCCTGGATATTTCGCTGAACTTACCCTCTGCTGTCCTGTCCTGTGCTGATAACTGTTCTAGTCACACTACATTTCTTATACTTCCTTCAGCACCTCAAGCACATGCCATCTTCAGGGCCTTTGCACTTGTTGCTTTGTCTGGTTTAATTAAACTTTATCTAATTAGCTACATGGTTCATATTTTCAGGCCATTACTCAATGGACTTATCACAGTGAGTTGTCTGACCAACCTGTATAGAATTTCAGTTCCTGCCATACTCTTCCTATCCCCTTTCTTGCTTCATTTTTGGTTGAAGCATTTTTCATTAATATGGTATACATTTTAGTTGGTGTTATATATATATATATATACACACACACACACATATGTTATATAGTTCAGTTTAGCTTGTTTTATTCTCTTTTCCACTCTCTCTAGAATATGAGTACCATGAATGCAGATCTTTGCTTATTGAGAATTGTAGAGCCTATTACAGAGCCTGATACACAGTAGCATTCAATAAATATTTGCTGATGAGCAAATTATTCCAGAAATAAACCTCTCTCAGACCTGGAGTATTTCAAGATAACCTTCTTAAGGCATGATAAAAATTACATGAGATAATATTTGTTAGTGTTTAGCACAGTACCCGGATATATTGGTTGAAATGAAGGATTGTTAAAAATAATTTCATCTTTATAAGAACTTTTTTATATGTGGTTATTAGAAAATTCAAACTTACATGTGTACCTTGTTATATTTCTGTTGGACAGCACTGATCTGGAACCTTTGAGATTCCACAGGAATTTTCTCATTATGGAAACTCAGATGCATTATGGAGGAGTAACCAGATTGTATGGAGATTTTTAAAAAGCCAGAACTTGATGAATAAAAGGAGGAGTAAGAGTTGGAGATAGGTCACTCAGTGTGGAGCAGGAAGCAGAGGGCACTTTAAACCAAGATATATAAAGAGGTTTGCTGGGTGGCTAGATGGTTCAGATGGTTGAGCATCTGACTTAAGCTCAAGTCCTGATCTCAGAGTTCACAGGTTCGAGTCCCACTTTGGGCTCTGTGCTGACAGTTCAGAGCCTGAAGCCTCTTCAGGTTCTGTGTCTCCCTCTCTCTCTGCCCCTTTCCCACTCATGCTTGCTCTCTTTCATTCTTTCTTTCTCTCTCTCTCTCTCTCTAAAAAAAAAAATATTTTTTCTAACAGG
Organism: Crocuta crocuta; assembly: GCF_008692635.1. NCBI lineage: Eukaryota > Metazoa > Chordata > Mammalia > Carnivora > Hyaenidae > Crocuta > Crocuta crocuta. Next base: position 167,190 of record NW_027530976.1, read on the forward strand.
ATTATTTATGAAGGTATGGGCCAAGTATAGAGATACCAAAAAGAGCATTTCAGTATATACTTAGGTCTGAAGGTTTAAGGGAAAGAGTAGTTACTAGAATATGAAAGGAAAGAGAGAGCTATGTATAGAGGCCATGTTATTAAGAGCAGTTACCCTTGTTAAAGTTCACAATAAGCCCACAGGAGACTGAGAGAGAGAGGGACCATGAGAAGTAAATACCCTGCCCTCATTCACCTCCCTCTCTCTGATGAACTTCAGGCTTCTCGTTGTCTGAACCAAGAGGAAGCCAAAGGAAAAGGAGTTCTTTGTCGTTATCTGTATAGTCCAGCCCCACAGGACAGAGGTATGGAAGGGTAGAGGATCTCAAAGAATAAATAGGAATTATCTGGCAAAGAGATGCTCTTATTTTTCTACAATAATGACTCTCCCAAGAGCTACAGACTGCCTTTAATTTCCTTGTGTGTTATGTTAGCCCCTAATGCATATAGGCACTGAACAGAAGTGTCCAAATATGTGCTTCTTGGTGGTGAATGAGCATATAACATGGGATGTGAGTAGCCAGTAATAATAAAATCACAGTTCCATCCAAATAAAGTTCATGTCATCTCTGAGTTGGAGACTAACTCCTTTCTACACAACAGCTGGGAAGAACTGGGTCTTTTTGGTAACCCCAAATGAAAATGCTCTTTCCAAGGGCACTTAAGTGTTCATCAGCAGATGTACAATTGTTCCGCAAGTATTAATTCTCTGAAGAGTCATAGTTAGATGTGCCTGCCCCTCTTCCCAAGCTGCTGGAACACCGGAAGCAGTAAGTGACCTGCGCAAAAACATACTGCAAACTGCTGTTGGGGCGATGGGTAGATTTTCAGGTTCCTCACTTCAGCTTAGATTGACTGTAAAGCCTCCAGAGAGAAGCTGCAGCTGGCTGGCAGCCTTGGCCAAATGCAGCAGGGTCTGGTTTACCCTCAGTTCCCTGAAAGATTTTCCTTGGGAATCTGAGACCCTCAGAAGAACAGGCTTTTGCTTGGGCTGATTCCCATAGACCTAATCCAAAGCCTCTCCCAGCAAAGGCGCAGCCTTCCTGGAAGATGGTCAAGTAGTTTGTGTCATTGCACTTCTGCTTCTGTTTCTTTGATAAAGTCACACACTGATCTGTGGCCAAACACACTGCTGTTTAGGGGGAATCACAAATTAATGAAATGTGCTTCAGCGTTTATTGCTACATGGAAAATGTGTTGTTCCGGCAAGCAGAAAGCACCACGGTGATTACAGTTAATAGAATTAAGACTCCCTTATGTTTCCCTCAGACTGTCCTCGTTCCTATGGCTACAGAAACACTCGGCCAATTTGGAACTTCTGACGCTCGAGAGCTCAAACCCAGTGATGACTCCAGTAAGAGCTCATTTCCATCCTTATTTATCATTATCTCTTCTGAAAATTTATCAGTTTAATATTTGATATCTCTTAACACAAATCTGGCACTTTCTTTGTGCATATGTCAAAATAATTTAAAATAACTGGATGATGGGGCACCTGGGTGGCTCAGTCAGTTAAACATTTGATTTTGGCTCAGGTCGTTATCTCACCGTTGGGTTTGAGCCCCATGTCCAGCTCTGTGCAGACAGCTCACAGCCTGGAGCCGGCATCCGATTCTGTGTCTCCCTCTCTGTTCCTCCCCCGTCCATGCTTTGTCTCTCTCTGTCTCTGTCTCTGTCTCTGTCTCTCAATAATAAGTGTACATTAAAAAATAATAATGGGATGGCAAACTGTATCAGGTTACTATTCACTCATCCATACCTGTTAGTAGATCAAAGGTGCTGATCTGAATTTTTTTAAAAGAAAAGGAAAACAGATACTATTGGACAATCAAAGAACTCACTTTTCAATATAAATAAATAGGTTAGTTTCATTTGGTTATGTAATAGCATTTGTTGGCCCTTCCTTTTAAAGAGCAAGGTAAATATATCCAAAGCCTCCAGTGAATGGTTATTATAGACTATGTAAGGAAAAAAAAAAACAAAAAAAAATTATATGAAGTCCTCTTCTCAAAAAGTTGATAGTCTGGTGGGAAGGGTAGTTTTTAAAAAATGTTTATTTTTGAGAGCGAGAGACAAAGTGTGAGTAGGGCTGGAGCAGAGAGAGAGGGAGACACAGAATCTGAAGCAGGCTCCAAACTCCAAGCTGTCAGCACAGAGCCCAGTGCAGGGCTCAAACTCATGAACTGTGAAATCATGACCTGAGTTGAAGTCTGACACTTAACTCACTGAACCACCCAGGTACCCCTAGGGTAATTATTGATTTAGCCATCAATTATACAGTGAGCCCCAGCAGTGTGCAAAACTCTTTACTCACAGCCAGAGATACAGGACGAAATGAGACCCCACTCGCCTTCACGGTGCTGGCAGTCTGACTATGACTGTGTATGCTTTCAACTAAATAGGAGGGGCATCTAGGTTAAGCGTCCTACTCTTGATTTAAGCTCAGGTAATGATCTCACAGGTGGTGAGATCGAATCCCTCATGTCAGGCTTGGTGCTGACAACTCAGAGCCTGCTTGGGATTCATTCACTCTCTCTCTACCTCTGTCTCTCTCTCTCTCTCAAAATAAATAAATTAACTTTAAAAATAAAGATGCCAAAAGCAACAGAAATATTTTAAAAAATAAATATCTAAATAGAAAAACTATCTTGGGACAGGTTCCTTGGAACCAGACCCAGATGAGAATTTATATGAAGAAGGTTTATTGGACAGTGTAATTGGGAACAAATCCTCTATGAAAATGATGACAGCAGGATCAGATAAGATGAAATTGAGGCCACTGGCAATCTTATAGGCTACAATGAGAATGACCTTCAGAGCTGACCTTTGATCTCAGGCAAACCCCCATGCCCTGGAGAGGGGTCTGAACAGTAGATGAGGCAAAGGCCTGAGAAGGAAGCAGCTGGAAGCCATTAGCAATATTCTCTGCTGGTGGCAGCCTGGGTGGCTTGTCCAGGAGGCCAGAGCTAGATGACATAGTCAGATATAGTATAGTTCACCGTGTTACTTAAATCCGGTTGCCTCTTATATGTTTATCCTAACTGTGAATAGCTTCCCTGGAGTAGTGGTTGGACTCCTTTCTCAGTGGGACTTAGGAGAGGAAGGTGCTAGAGTGAAGTGCAGCTCTCCCCACCACACCTGGACTTTTGCAGCTGAGCCACTGGTCACCATTCCCTTCTCAGGCTGCAGCAGCAGCACCTGTGCGTGTACAAGTCACAGTCAGAGGGAAGTGCCCAGAGTCTCCTCCCCAATCACCAAACGCCAGATATACCCTTCTCTGCTCTTTTATGTACCAGCAGCCCTATCTCCTTCTCATGATCAAGGTCATTTACCTGTGTCACTAGGTTGCCTCCTTTTCTTGCCTCAGGATCTCTTGGCATGAGGGACACAAAGTGACTAAACAGCAGCCTTGGCTATAATAAAAGCTCAATGATATTTACTGTGCCCCTGAGACAGCATAGCCTAGAGCTGCTGAAACAAGAAACACAAATTCCCCAAGGAGGCTACTTGAAATGATGGTACATGGGTGACCTGTATCCTTGGAAAACTTGTAGCCAGATAGTTTATCTACTTGGGACAGAGAACTGTATCATTTTAGTTGATTTTGGGTGTACATACATCAGGGAGGTCAGAATTGTATCTTCACTGGCTGGCTTCTGAGTAGAATAGTCTGTATTCAAACAAGGAGGCACAATGATCAGGTGTACACTGCCACACCTCCTTTTGCTGTAAAATGGGTGACTTTTGTCCAGTACAATGTATGTAAGATCCTATGTCAGTGAATCTCTTTATACTGATGATATGTTTATAAGCTAAACAGAATTATAATGACTCTATAAATTGACTTGAGAAGAACTGATAACAATATTGAGTCATCCAAACTATAAACTCAGTATATTTCTCCATTTAGTGACATTTTTAATTTCTCTCAATTTCTAAGTAAAGGTTCTATAAGGTTTTTACTTGTTTCTGGATATTTGAAGTATTTTGTATTATTTACAAGGTATCTTTCATTTTATTATTTTTATCTACCTCATCTATAGACATTTAATTACTATAATTATTTCATACAGATAAAATATTCATCAAAATTACTGAGTTTGCTTATCAAATCTAATGGTTTAATTGCAGATTCTTTGGAGTTTTTAGATGCACAATTGTGTAATGTGTGAATAATGACAATTTATGTCTTTACCTTCTACCCTAATACAACTTTCCCCTTGATTTATCCCAGTGGGCTTAGAGCATTAGGACAATAATGAATAAAAGTAGTGAGAATGAACATCTTTATTTTAGTCATGATCTCTAGGGAGAAGCTTCAATATCTTTACGATTCTATGTGATGTTTACTGCAGGGTTCTCTAGCTATCTTTTATCAGATTAAGGATGTTTTCTTCTATTCCTAGTTCACTAAGAGTTTTTATCATAGATGAGTATTAAATCTTATCAACTTATCAACATCGTTTGAGAAGATCATAGGCTTTTTGTCCTTGTTTCGTTAATGTGATAAATGAGATTTATTGATCTTTTTAAATTATATAAAATCTTGGATTCCTGGAATAAACATATCTAGATGAACCTGGTGAGATAATTGGATGAGATTTGTCTGAGTCTTGAGATGAGTATAAGGATACTTTGTGTGTAGGAGTAACAAAAGCAATTGCAACCAAGCAATTGTGTAAATTATTATAAGTGAAATTTAATGCTATTTCTCCCTGCTCTCTACGTCCTTCTCCATAGTAGTATTAATTGGCCACATAGTTCCCTTTCTCATTAACAGTGCACAGTACTTGCCAATTCTGGTATTTTGGATTTTGCCTAGTGGCTTTGTTGAATGGTGTGTGTGTGTGTGTGTGTGTGTGTGTGTGTGTGTGTGTGTAATTGTATGGAAAAAAGTTTGAATTGTGTTTGCATGGTTGATTTCTCTCGCTTATGCTTCTGTCATTATTAAAGAAGAAGATAGTCTGGGTAACTGTCACCCATGCAGCCTGGACAACAGAATGAAACAGGCAAAGTATAACTACCTCTGCTGATGTACATACATGCAACCTAAAACACAACTCCTCCAGCTGACCTGCAGACCTATAACCTAAGGCATTACCTAGGCCATAACCACTCCTAGCCAACTTGTAGACTGTGCAGTAAAGAAATAAATGTTCTTTGCTGTATGCTGTTGAGTTTTGATTGTTATGTGGCATGATTGTGGGTATTGCTGACTGATATAGTTAGTATGAGTGAAAAACTTTTACTGAATGACATACATTGAATATGAAATATTGTAGAGACTTGGAATAATGGGATTTCTATCTATGTGTATTATGACAATAAGGGATATAGTGTGGGAATCACAACTTAAGCCAGTTGTAAAAATGGCTACAAATTCTTCTCTTCTTTATCCATGCCCTTGGATACAACTTCTCATAGTGAGATTGGGTTTAGCAGTGTGTCTTGCTTTGGCCATTGGAACAATAGCAGGTGTGATGCAACATATTTAAGAACTTTGAAAAGTTCTTAAACAAAGGAACTTTCCCTCCCTCTCCGACTGCTGTTGTCATCCTTTAACTGCCTTGTGAAGAAGCCCAAGCTGTCCTGCTACAGGGTGACAGGCCATGTGGAAGATAACTTAGACATGTTTAAGTGCTAAACATGTAAGTGAGGCTGGTTAAGATCCTCCAGCTACCAGCCAATCATGATCTGACCACAGAAGCATGAGGAAACCTATTAATAAACCAAGCTGTCCCAAGTTCATCCCAGATGAATCCCCCCAAAATTTGTAAACTAAGTAAAATGGTGTTGCTTTAATCTAGTAAATTTGGGGGTGGTTTGTTTTAGAGCAAAAGCTAATTGACACAATACTTACATATATGGGTAAGAAGATAAAAGCTCTAGCTGGAGATCAGATAGTCATAAGCAATTTTTGTGTGAAGCACTGGAGTGTCTGGAAAGAGTGGAAGTCAAAGGAAATTTGTAGAGGCCACTGCATGTAGCATCAAAGAGGATTTCTGTAGTATGCATTTGGCCTCAGCAATGTTACTTTACCTGAAAAATGAGCATGTCAGACCACCACAACCTCCCAAAGACAATGGCTTTTCACCGCTTACCTAAAAGAGTCCAGATACTGTGGGCTACACCCCCAGTAATCAGTAAGGTACCAAGTTGGACATATCCCTTTTTTATAGATTTGAGTAAGCCATGCTTGAGTACTGGTCTCCCAGAGAGGATCAAGTTGATGCTCCCAAACTACCAGGAGTTTGTGACTTCTCCCTCTCTTTTTTGTTATTTTCCAAATATCATCTGTCTGTGCAATTCTAGCTGGAGCTACCCCTGTGGAATGCATGTTAATTCTGTGTGTTAACATCTTCCCTCCACGGCATAATTTCCATGCTTTGTATTGAGGAGGAACAGGCTTTGAACAGCTGCTGCAGTGAATTCTATGGAGAGCTCACCAGAGATGGGTAGTGCTTTCTTAGCAGCCTTTGGTAAGGATGCATTGGTACCTTACAGCAAATTCATGCATATGTCACATTCCCTTTCCAGTGTCTCAGAAGAGAGAGAGGGGTCAAAATTGACATTTAAATGAATATTTTATGCCTCTATTATTTCAAGAAATTTGTTTTCCAGCTCCATTAAGATTTAATATTTGATATCATATTTTCATTGAGATTTTCAAAAGATAAGAAAATGAGTAAAATTTTCGTTTAGATAATCTTTGCAGCTTTTGTAATTTCAGGAATGTATTATGTGCTAATTGAGGGCAAGCTATTAGGCAAAAGAAATCAAACCTATTTAAGAAAAATAATTCTGTCACTGTGATGTCATGCATAAGAATGTCATGAGTATGCATTTAAGGAAAAACCATGGAATGACTTAGTAACTACTTCTCTGCTCCACCCCCAGGACTGACATTAAAGGAAACTGACTGAGAGGAGTTGAGAAATTGTTGAGGTGCTCTTTCAGCAGAGAGACAAGGATAAAAACTAAATTAGGATAAAATGGAAAATATTGAGTAGTATGGAATTAAAAACACATTTCTGAGATATGAAAAGGAAAATAGAAGAAAACATGGTAAAGAATATGAGGGGATTCTGATATAAATGGAAAGCTTTCTAGACTACCTGATTAGAGATTTTAGACAAAGCATATAAATCATTTGAGAATTCCGAGTACTATGTCTTCAAGATGAGTTCAAGGACATGCACACAACAGAGTGCATAATTGGGAGTGGGACGTCTAACAGTCATAGACGTTGGCTACAGTCAGATGTTTCAACAGAAATTTTTGAGGCATCTTAGCTTTCCTGTGTATTTAAGGATGCATTCAAGACTAGCCTGGCGTCAACAGCACAGTGCAACTGTTCATCTTGGGCTTTTCCTCCAGCCTTTGGAAGCCTACTTGCCTTTCTGTCATCTCTGAACTTGGGCATCAACAGTGGTTTTCTGAGCCTTGCTGAGAAGTGACAAAAATACTCTAGCTGTCCTTTGGTATGATATGTGCTGTAAAGATACTCATATTGTACTCCTCCAAGGATACTGAGATTGGCAAGCAATGTAGAAACTTGGAAATGATCTTATTTTCCAGAAACCCCACAAGGCTGCTTTGTCAAATTTCTAGATTAAAAGTAGAAGGACAGGGTTTTTGAGAAGATGGCAGAGGAGTCTCGAGATTCTCAACTTTTTTCATTCCTGAAATGCAGCTAAATCAGCACCAAATCATTTTGCACACGTAGGAAATTTATCTGAGGACTAACACAACTATCTGCATAATTTGAACAGGTACACGGTGTGGAGAGGTGAATTGGGGGAGAGAAAAGCCGTGGAGAGCAGGGAGCTGTTTTTGTGGATAGAGGACAGAGAAAGCACAAGAGGGAGAGTGCAGCAAATCAGGTTCATGCAAGAAAAGCACTCCTCCTAAAGTAGCTAGAGAGAAAGAGAGAGAAAGAGTGAAAACACTTGCAGGGGACTGAACAAGAAATCTGTTTCCCAAAACAGCTAACAGGGAAGGAGAGGGTTTCAATACCACCAGGATTCTATAAAGAATGGAGGACAGGGTCTGAAGTTCTGGTGCTCAGTGACTGGCGGTGCTCTGGTGAGGCAGTAGGGTGAATCCCCAGAAGCAGGCTGCAGGGTCCATATGCCACGTGGGGAGAAGCAGTTCCCCTGCCTAGAGAGTGTTTGGTAGATGCCAGACAGCCTCCCCACAGGCAAAGTTTCCAGTGGACCCTGGAGAACAGCTGTGCTTGCTGGTATTGGGACAAAGATGCAAGAGTGTGGTGAAACCCAGCACCGGCTGTGTGCTGTTATTTGCTACAGTCTCTGAACCTCTGCCACAGCACGATTGCATGGAAGTTTTCTGGGCCAAGCTGGTACCCATCCAATGCTCAGTGAGACCTTTCCCCAGAGAGTCGACTGGGGTCGAAGCTGCAGGCATCTCTGAAGTGAGGGGTTTTGTAATGCAACCCCGTCTGAGATAAAACTCTGGAGGGAGGGGCCGCCTGGCAAGCAGACAGCTTGGACATGGACAGGGTAGAGAGGGGGAGTGGATGGAGGCCTGAAATGATGGAGGGGTGCTTGATCGCGGGTCAGTGACAGCACAGTTTCTGTGCCACAGACTAAGGAGCTGGGTCAAGCCATTTCCACCTGTCCTGCACATGCACATACACGCGCATGGCCATGTGCACCACACTGATCCACCCCAATAAGCTAAGCAGTGCTTAGCTTCTCCACTTGGTGGAGAACAAAGCCATTACACCAAGCCCTGCCCAACTGCGCCCTCCAAACACATCCTCTAGAAGACTAGCACAAGTTTCTCCACCTGCTTAGTATACTGACTGTAGAATGCTTCATAGTTTGAGTTCTAGGGGCAACTGGATGTAATTTCATTCTGATTTCATTCTGTTTGTTGGTTTGTTTATTTGGTGTTGTTGTTTTTTGTTTGTTTTTGCTATTGTCCTTGTTTAAATTGATTTTTTCCATTTTTTATTTTTCTTGGATACAGAAAATGTTTGTTTTATTTTCTTTTTTTAAGTTTCTGAAATTTTTACATTTTTATTAAAATTTTTATTCTATTTCATCTTATCTTAGTCAATTTTACTATATAAATTGTTTTAATTTTTCAATTTTTTCTTACCTTTTTCTTTTCTTTCTTTTGTTTCCTTGTTTCTCTATTCTTTCAAACTTCTTTCTATAAGAATACTGAAACATATCTAGGATCTAGCTTCCTTTTTTGATTTTTTGTTTTTTTAATCTTTTATTTATTTTTCTTCCTCCAAAATGACACAATGAAGAAATTCGCCTCAAAAGAAAGAATATGAAGAAATAACAGCCAGAGGCTTAATCCACACAGGTATAAGCAAGATGTCTGACCTAGAATATAGATCCATAATAATACTAACTGAGGTTGATAAAAGGATAAAATCCCTTTCTGCAAAGGTAAAAAAAAAAAAAAAGTAAAAGTAGGAAGAAATTAAGAATGCTGTAACCAAGATGTAATCTTGGATGCCACGAAGGCAAGAATGGATGAATCATACTGGCAAGTTAGCGATATAGAAGACAAAATTATAAAGAATAATGAAGCAGGAATAAAAGAGAGAAACAAGGCAAAAGAGCACCCCACAAGACTTCGAGATCTCAGTGACTTATTAAAAAGGAGAAACACCTGAATCATAGAAGTCCCAGAAGATGAAGAGAGAGGAAAAGGGGCAGAAGGTTTATGTGAGCAAATTATAGTGGAAAACTTTCATAATCTGGGGAAGGACACAGATCTCAAAATCCAAAAGCCCAGAGAACTTCCATTAGATTCAACAAAAATCAACCATCACCAAGGCACATAATAGTCAAATTCACAAAATACACAGACAAGGAAAGAATTATGAAAGCAACAAGGGTTAAAAGTCCTTAAATTATAAGGGAAGACAGATCAAGTTCACTGTAGACCTATCCACAGAAACTTTGCAGGCCAAGGGCAACTGGGTGGTTCAGTCCATATAACATCCAACTTCAGCTCACCCTTGACCGGATGGACTTAACAGATATATTCAGAATATTTCATCCTAAATCAGCAGAATACACATTCTTCTTGAGTGCACATGGAACATTCTCCAGAATAGATCACTTACAGGGACACAAATCAGCCTGCAACAAGTACAAAAAGATCAAGATAATACCCTGCATATTTTCAGACCACAATGCCATGAAGCTTGAAATGAATCACAAGAAAAAATTTGAAAGACTCTGAACTCGTAGACATTAAAGAACAGCATACCAATGCATGAATGGGTTTATAGGAGTGATTGGTGGCTCAGTGGTTAAGCATCTGACTTCTGCTCAGGTCATGATCTCATGGTTCATGAGTTTGAGCCCCGTGTCAGGCTTTGTGCTGACAGCTTTCAGCCTGGAGCCTGCCTCAGATTATGTGTCTGCCCCTTCCCCACTCAGGGTCTGTCTTTCTCTCTCAAAAATAAATAAACATTTAATATTTTCTTTAGTGAAAAAAGAATGAATAGGTTAACCAAGAAATTAAAGAGGAAATTAAAAAGTACATGTAAGCCAACAAAAATGAAAGCACGGCAGCCCAAAACCTCTGGGATGCAGCAAAGGTGGTTATAAGAGGGAAGTATATAGCAATACAGGCCTTCCTAAAGAGAAAGAAAGATCTCAAATACCCAACCTAACTTAACACTTAAAAGAGCTGGAAAAAAGAACAGCAAATAAAACCCATAACAGCGGAAGCAGGGAAATAATAAAGATTAGAACCCCAAAAAATGATCTCAAAATAAAACAAAACAACAACAATGACAATGACAACAACCAATAGAACAGATCAATGAAACCAGGTGCTGGTTTTTTGAAAGAATTAACAAAATTGATAAACCCCTAGCCACAATGATCAAAGAGAAAAAGGGAAAGGACCCAAATAAATAAAATCATGAATGAAAGAGGAGAGATCACAACCAACACTGAAGAAATACAAACCATAAGAGAGTATTTTGAGCAATTATATACCAACAAATTGGGCCGTCTGGAAGAAATGGGCAAATTCCTAGAAACATATAAACTTCCAAAGCTGAAATAGGAAGAAGTAGAAAACTGGAATAGACCCATAACCAGTAAAGAAATTGACTCACTAGTCAAAAATCTCCCAACAAACAAGAGTCCAGGGCTGGATGGCTTTCCAGGGGAATTCTACCAAACATTTAAAATAAAAGTTAACACCCGTTCTTTTGAAGCTGTTCCAAAAAATAGAAATGGAAAGAAAACTTCCAAACACATTCTACAAGGCCAAAATTACCTTGATTCCAAAAACCAAAGGCCCCACTAAAAAGGAGAAATACAGACCAGTTTTGTGATGAACGTGAGTTCAAAAATTCTCAGTAAAGATACTAGCTAATCAGACCCAACAATACATTAAAAGAATTATTCACCACAATCAAGTGGGATTTATTCCTGGGATGCAGGGCTGGGTCAATATCCACAAATTAATCAATGAGATATATGATATTAATAAAAGAAGAGATAAGAACTGCATGATCCTCTTAAGAGATGCAGAGAAAATATTTGACAAAATACAGCATCCTTTCTTGTTAAAAACACTTAAGAAAATAGGGAAAGAAGAATCATACCTCAAGATCATAAAAGGCATGTATGCAAACCCACTGCTAATAACATTGTCAATGAGGAAAAACTGAGAGCTTTCCCCCTAAAGTCATGAACACGACAAGGATGTCTACTCTCACCACTGTTTTTCAACAGTGTTGGAATTCCTAGCCTTAGCAATCAGACAACACAAAGAAACCAAATCGGCAAGGAAGAATTAAAATTTTCACTTTTCACAGACAACATAATTTATGTGGAGAACCCCAGGGACCACCAAAAAGCTGCTAGAACTGATACATGAATTCAGCAGAATCGCAGGATATAATTCAATGTACAGAAATAGGTTGCAATTAGGGACACATGTACCCCAATGTTCATAGCAGCACTCTCAACAATAGCCAAAACATGGAAAGAGCCTAAGTGTCCATCAACTGACGATGGATCAAGAAGATGTGGTTTATCTATACAATGGAATACTACATGGCAATGAGAAAGAATGAAATCTGGCCATGTGTAGCAACATGGATGGAACTTGAGGGTGTTATGCTGAGTCAGGCAGAGTAGGACATGTATATGTTTGCACATATAAGATATGTTTGCATGTATAGGAGGATTAGGAGGAACTTAATGGAGGACCATGGGGGAGAAGAAGGGGAGAAATGGCGGGGGGAGAGGGAGGGAGGCAAACCATGAGAGACTCTTGGATGCTGAGAACAAACTGAGGGCTGATGGGAGTGGGGGAGAGGGGAAAGAGGGTGATGAGCATGGAGGAAGGCTCTTGTGGGGATGAGCACTGGGTGTTATATGGAAACCAACCTGACAATAAACTATTTTAAAGAAAGAAAAAACAAAGAAAACTCTTTAAAAAAAAATAGGTTGCATTTATACACCAATAATGAATCAGCAGAAAAAGATATTAAGGAATCACTCCCATTTACAATTTCACCAAAACTGAAAAATACTTATAAAATACATAGGGATAAACCTAACCAAAAATGGAAAAATATATACACTGAAAACTATAAAAACCTTATGAAATAAATTGAAGAAGACACAAAAACAATGAAAAATATCCCATGCTCATGGATTGGAAGAACAAATACTGTTAAAATGTCAATACTGCCCACAGCAGTCTACATATTCAATGCAATCACTATCAAAATAACAGCATTATTCTTCACAGAGCTAGAACAAACCTTCCTAAAATTTGTATGGAGCCAGGTAAGACCCCAAATAGCCAAAGCAATCCTGAAAAAGAAAACCAAAGCTGGAAACATCACATTGTTAAAGCTGTATTACAAAGTTGTAATCATTAAGACAGTATGGTACTGGCACAAAAGCAGACACATAGATCAATGGAAATGAATAGAGAACCTAGAAAAGGACCCACAAACATACAACCAACTAATCTTTGACAAAACAGGAACGAATATCCAATGATAAAAAGACAGTCTCCTAAACAAATGGTGTTGGGAAAACTGGATAGCGATATGCAGAAGAATGAACCTGGACCACTTTCTTATGCCATACAACAAAGAAACTCCAATTGGATGGAAGACCTAAATGTAAGCTAGTAAGCCATAAAAATCCTAGAGGAGAAAACAGGCTACAACCTCTTTGACCTCAGCCATAGCAACTTCTTACTTGCAATGTCTCCAGAGGCAAGGGAAACAAAAGCAAAAATAAACTATTGAGACCTCATCAAGATAAAAAGCTTCTTTCTGTGTAGTTAAGGAAATAATCAGCAAAACTAAAAGCAACTGACAGAATAGGAGAAGATATTTGCAAATGAAATATCAGATAAAGGGTTAGTATCCAAAATCTGTAAAGAACTGATCAAAATCAACACTCAAAAAAAAAAAAACAGTGAAGAAATGGGCAAAAGACATGAATAGACACTTTTCTAAATAAGCCATCCAGCTGGGTGACAGACACATGAAAAAATGGTTAATGTCACTCATTATCAGGGAAATACAATCAAAACGATGATGAGATACCACCTCACACCTGTCAGAATAGCTAACATTAACACCTCAGGCAACAACAGATGTTGGCAAGGATGAAAAGAAAGAGCAACACCAGCTGTTGCTGGTGGAAATGTAAACTCATACAGCCACTCTGGAAAATAGTTTGGAAGTTTCTCAGAAAGTTAAAAATAGAACTACCCGACAACCCCCCAATTGCATTACTAGGTATTTATCCAGAAGATACAGGACTGCTGTTTTGAAGAGGCACATGCACCACAATGTTTATAGCAGCACTGTAGACAATACCCAAAGTATAGAAAGAGCCCAAATGTCCATCGATGGATGAATGGATAAAGAATTGTAGTAGATGTGTGTGTGCACGTGCCCACACACACACACACACACACACACAAACACACACACACAGGAATAGTACTCAGCAATCAGAAAGAATGAAATCATGCCATTTGCAACAAAGTGGATGGAACTAGAGTGTATCATATTACGCAAAATAAGTCATCAGAGAAAGACAAATATCAAATGACTTCAGTCATATGTGGAGTTTAAGATGAACATAAGGGAAGGGAAGCAAAAATAATATAAAAACAGAAATACAGATAAATACAGAACAATCTGAGCATTGCTGTATTAGTGTTGGGTGGGGGAATGGGCTAAATGGGACAGGGGTATTAAGGAGAACACTTGTTGGGATGAACACTGGGTGTTATATGTAAGTGATAGATCACTATATTCTAGTCCTGAAATCATTATTACACTATATGTCAACTAACTTGGATTTAAATAAAAATAAATAAAAAATAAAGTAAAGGACAAATTTAACTCAAGAGATTGTGAAAACCTGCAGTACTTGAAGGATTATTGTAAATAAAATATAAGTAAACAACTTGAGTCTACCCCTGAAAATATGCTAAAATTGTTTTCTTCAAGCAGTTCACATACTTTGTCTGATTACTTCAGTGAGATTTCAGTTTTACTGCTGATCAAATCTTCAAATTCAGGAATAGAAGAGGTGAAAGGGAGAAAAGTGTGGGCCTTAATCTACTATATTAAGTCCATTTTATTTAGATGAAGAAAAATTGAATAATTAACTTAAAACAGCAACATCAGCAGGACCTAATGCCTGCAGACCTAGCCAAAATATATATTTGCCTCCATCAATTTTCAGGTGCAAATGTCCTCTTATTTAATATTATAAATGAGTAGTATTGTGATACCAGTGCTGACGAATGCTTATTACTATCATCTAATGTTACAGTACTAAAATTTGACTACCAACATACTTACTAATAAATTTTCTTAATCACATTTTTAAGTAAAATTTAGATTAGATTTTGCATCCAAGTACTTTATTTTATGATGTGATATTTATTTCAGACCTTAGCCTTGGTTCAATATTGATTTTATTTTTTGGTTTTTGGTATTTGGCCAAATGTGTATTTGATGTAGCTTTAATGTTTCTCCATAGATTTCAAGAGCTTAGGGAAAGGCCTCATTTTTTCACCAATGTAAATAGCTCATTTTCCTACTCACTCCATTCATGTGGGCAAATCCAATTAAAAGTTCTTTGTGACCCATTGCTTTGGAAAGG
Organism: Crocuta crocuta; assembly: GCF_008692635.1. Lineage (NCBI taxonomy): Eukaryota > Metazoa > Chordata > Mammalia > Carnivora > Hyaenidae > Crocuta > Crocuta crocuta. Next base: position 182,395 of record NW_027530976.1, read on the forward strand.
GGAGAAGCCACAGGCAATAGAAAGGAATAAACAAGCATTCTTCTCAGACCCTTCTTAATTGTTTCCAAGATTTCAAAACATGATGCTGTCATTTTCCATCTTCGAATGAGTATGGGTGACAAATACTGTAATATTAATGACCCCGTATGACCATTTGTTAATGAATCATCTAGAGAAGGTCTTGCCCAGTTCTAGAACCTGCCAGAAAAGGGGAAGTCAAGAAGTGGGATTAGGTATCATGGCATCATTCAGTTGAGCAGCATGTGTACCATGGCTCCACCCAGAGGAAATAAAGGAAGCTAGGTGAAACTTTCATTTTGACCTTTCATGTTTTAGTTATTCCATTAAAAATACTTGCAACATTTCCATACTCCTATGAAGAACAAACGGCAACAGAATTATCAATCCACTAAACATCTAGAAAACTGGGGAAAATAAATTAAACAGCGGTTTTCAAGTATCAGATGATAGTCGGAAGAACTAAACATATGATTGCTGTGATTGACCCATCTTAGTGTCTGAAGGCAATTCTTGGGCCACAGGAATGAGAACAAACCCTGACAGTATTATTGAATGGAGAAAATAAAAGGCTGAATTTGAGTATGAGGCACATGGGAGGATGGGACAATTCCAGAGATTTGGAAACAGGGTCCCTTTGAATCCTTAGCTGAGAACTGATCAGCATATGAGTGGGATGAATTTTCCAAGACCAGGGGAAAAACACTGGAAAACATTAGACTGAACAATTCACAGAGCTCACACAGAGCTGGGAACATTTGCAACAGTGAGTCGTGGGGCAAAATCAGTCTGCTACTAAGCGTGTCATTAGAGACCCTCAAGTTGGCAGGTAGGCAGAAATAAAACATAATGAAAAGTAGTGGTAAAAATATTTTCAAATCTGATGAAAATTAAAAACATAGATCCAAAAATTGGAACAAATGAAAGAACAGATATAAAGAGCACCACAATAATATGAATAACAAATTAATCACTAATAACTAGTGATTAAAAAAATCTTAGAAGCAGCCAGAGAGCAAAGACACATTGGGAAAAAAAAAAAAAAAAGATAAGATGACAGATGATTTCTCATCTGAAACCATTCAAGCCAGGAAATAATGGACAAGCATTTTTGAAAAATTGAAAAAAAACCCCTGTCAATCTAGAGTTTTCTATATGTTGTCGTTAATACGTCTTTTGAAACTGAAAGTGATATAAAGACATTCTCAAACAAAAGAGTAGAGATTCCATTGCAGGGATATCCACACTACTAGAAATGTTAAAGAAATTCTTTCCAGGGAGAAGGAAGATGATAACCTGTGGAAAGTTTGACTCACACAAAGCAAAACAAGAATGTCAAAAATGTTAGGCAAGTTATGACATCTTCATGGCCCATATCCTTTTTCCATACTCTTTCACCAGACTTTTAGTGAAAAGACTCACAGTGCCTTGAAGACATAATTCACAAGAGGTGCGTGTAGTTCAGTATCAACCATGTTTTCACAGCTGTTGAACAATACTTTTTTTCATTGTTCTTTGATTTCTTTTTACTGTTGTTATTTGATTCCTGAGTGTATTTCTTAGAGGATAATTTGTAGGAATTGTGAAACCTACTTGGCTGTTTTCCATTATCTTCTAATTCTTTCAACTGCCATGGAGGATAATTGAAGATAAGAGAGAGAACTAAAAATTCTGCAACTACTAACAGTCTGTGGTATATCCAGAAATGTGAAGAAACAAACTACTGACCCATGCAACTATGTGTATTACCACCAAAATCATATTGCCAAGAGAAATTGGGAAAAATAGATTTGATGATTCATATTATACACTTCCATTTATGTGAAACTTTAGAAAAAGCAAAATGTGTCTACATTACTCGGACTAGTGTGGTATTAGTACAAATAGATTAATGGAACAAAAGAGAGAATCTAAAATAGAGACCCACACATATATGCCCAATTGATTTTCAACAACCTTGTAAAGGACATTCAGTAAGAAAATGATCATTTATCGCAGCTACTGCTGTCATGTTAGCATATATATATATATATATGTATATATATATATATATACACACACACACAAAGAAGTGAAACTAGACCCTTATCACACAACATATTTTAAAATGAACAAGAAATGGACAAGAGACCTAAATATGAAAGCATACTATCAAACTTCTATAGGTTAGGTAGAGGTTTTTAGGTATGGCATAAAAAAAATGAACCACTGGGATGCCTGGGTGGCTCACTTGGTTGAGTATCCAACTCTTGATCTCAGATCAGGTCATGATCTTACATTTCATGGGATCAAGCCCTGCATCAGGTCTGACAGCTGATAACTCAGAGCCTGCTTGTGATTCTCTCTCTCTTGCCCTCTCTCTGCCCCTCCCCCTCTCAAAATAAATTTCTGAAAAAAGACTTGTATCCAAGATATATAAAGAATTCTTATGGGACACCTGGATACCTCAGTGGTTAAGCATCCAACTTCTGTTCAGATCATGATCTCATGATTCATGAGTTTGAGTGCCAAGTCGGGCTCTGTGCTGACAGCTCGGAGCCTGGAGCCTGCTTTGGATTCCATGTCTCCCTCTCTCTCTGCCCCTCCTCCACTCATGCTCTGGCTCTCTCTCTCAAAAGTAAATCAATATTAAAAAAAAAAAGAATTCTTACAACTTTGTACCAAGGAAACAAACAGCATGATCACAATATTGAACAAAAGATAAAAGAAGACATGAACAGCAAACAGACACAAGAAAAAAGGCTCAATGTTGTTAGTCTTCTGACATATGCAGATTAGAACCATGAATAGTTGCCACAACACATCCACTTTCATTACTAACATTCAACAGACTGACCATACCTAGTGTTGTGATGAATGTCGAGCCCTCACACATTACTGCTGGGAATGTAAACTTTTCCAGCCACTTTGGAAAACACCTTGGCAGGTTCTTGAAGCTATACACTTACCATTATGATCTGGCAACCTAATCACTTGTGTTTACCTTAGAGCAGTGAGAATATATGTCCACCCAAAGATCAAGTACATGTGCCAGGTAAAGCAGTGTATACATGAATGAGCAACTCCTTACTCCAAGACACTGTGACACGTCTCTGTTTTCCATCACAGATCATGGTGTACGTCTGCTAGCAGATCCTGGACTAACGATTGGATGGGTTTCTATTTTCACCNATATATATATATATATATATATAGCGCTATATATATATATAGTGCTTGCTTATTCCACATGATCCTATGCTTATTGATATGTACTTTTTGATGTAGGTTCCCCAAATACAAAATCTTTAAAGTGACTGTATATATAGTCTCTCTCTCTCTCTCTCTCTGTTTTGAGAAAACAACTAGATTAACAACAATAGAATAATCATGAATTGATTGCTTTAAAACCTTTTGACCCACTTGGGTNAAAAAATAAAAATAAATAAATAAAACATGCAGACACAAAGTTAAAGGTTGACACAAATCTTCTTCCATGCTGTATTATTTGCATACAGGTATTTGTGTATAGGTCCAGGATTTTTTTTACCTACAGGTATCTGCATATAGGTCCAGGAATATTTGTTCTAATCGGATGTGCATGCACACACACGTGCACACATGATTGTGTGTATGTGTATTTTAAGAAGTTATTGATGGCAAAGCAATAGAGTTATGTGTAACAAAACCAAGAGGGATTTAGTAGATCTCATAAAATGCTGCATCCAGGGCTGTGACAAGCCTAATAATGCCAGAGAAATGAGAGGCAATAAAGTCTTCCTTTAATTTATGATTGGCGAAGCATCTGCTAAGATGAGGTACATAAACCACAAGGCACAATGTGTATGCCTTACCAGAGACTGCAGTGGAGAGGGTTATAAAGAAAACATTCCACAAAACAGGAGATTTCACATCTTCTATGTTTAATTGTGCTGAGAATTATTAGCTTGTATCAAAATGGTTTTACATAGTGTTTAAAAGATTAAACAATTCCTTCCCCACTACCCAGTCTTTAAGCATGTATTTACATTTTTAATTTAATAAGCAATTTATTCTAATGAGTGAATGTATTAAGACTTTCTCATGTATACTTGATTTTTCAAAATGTGTTTGCATATTTACAAAAAAGAGCAAATTTTATATTCATATGAACTTCATTATTATCTTCTTCCACCCAACTTTCCTTCAAAGTGAGCTTTGCATTTTCAGGATTCTGGTGGTTCTTTAATAAATGCATTGAGAATGTAGGGAATTTGATTTGTTTTATTCAATATTTGTGCACGCCTGGAAGTTAAGTGCATGGGAATTCTCTTAGAATCCTATAGCAATTTGGAGTAGTAACAGAACTTTGAAAATTGTTAAAAAAATATGAATGGCCCTAATATTTAAACCAGTAATATTTAGGATACAATTAACAACATCCCCTTATAAGACAAAACACTCCTTTATTCCCTACTAACATCTCCTTAAATGTGACAAAACTGTCACTGTTCCACATTTTAAACAAATGAAACTTTAAACCATAGAGGGTAAAGCTAAGTTCAAGCTTCCACAGACATCACCTTGAACACACATTTGACAGGCCCAACTCATTTTTTGTGATGATATACATTAAGGACTAACTGTAAGTAAATCACTGAGAAGTGGGTATTAATATATTTTAATGTGTTTTACGTGATTTTACTTGAGGTTTATACTAAGAGGGTCCATAGTATTTTTTTTTTTTTTGGCCCTCAAGTGAAATGATAAGAAAGAAGAGGTCAAAGAAAATACAGTTTCCATTTATCTGTTTCAGATTCTACATGCAGATTTAAATTTTGATTCCTTTTTTGTTACAGCATCGGGCTTGCTTATTCCACATGCTCCTATGCCTATTGACATATACTTTTTGATGTAGGTTCCCCACATATAAAATCCTTAAAGTGACTGTATGTCACAAACATAGAGTAACATACCTCATTGCTGGCTCATTGCCTCACAGACATGGCTATTATCACCCTTTTTACAGAGGGGGCCTGAGAAGTGAAATTATCTGTCTACTATCACAAAGAATATAAGTGGCAAAAAAATTCACAAATAGATCTTTGATTTTTAATGCATTAGATTTATTCTATGTTACTAGTGAAAAACGTGAATAACTTATTTTTTTCATGAAATATTTTACGCATGTAGAAATTAGCTCTTTCTAAGCAAACTTTCAGCCTTGTGATAGTTAAATTGCTTAATGATTCCTATACCTAGCTGTGCTTTTGGATCATCCAAAGGAATTGTTTTTTTAACGGTAAATATTTCTGAAGATGAGACATTCTATCTCATTCTATAGACAACAAATATGAGGTAGACCCCAGCATTCTGTCTATTCAATAAGATTTTCTGGTATTTCAAGTGCACACCTGGGTGTGGAAATTGCTGGAGACTAAGCTGTCTGACTTAAGATGGAACATCATGTTTTTTTCCCCAAGTCTTGTGGTTTTTATATCCACTGGTATCTGCCCTGGTCTAAGAGAAGGGTTGTTCACAAAAGGTGTGGTTTAATTCCATGTCAAGGACCTTCTAGAGTCAATTAGGCCCTTGATGGAAATTAAACTAAATTAGACAACAGTTATTTTCCTTAAGATTGCCCTATGGGGGTGCCTGGGTCGCTCAGTCAGGCGTCGGACTTCGGCTCAGGTCATGATCTCATGGTTCGTGAGTTCAAGTCTTGCATCAGGCTCTGTGCTGATAGCTGAGAGCCTTGAGCCTGCTTCAGTTTCTGTGTCTCCCTCTCTGCCTGCCCTTCCCCCACTCTCTCTCTCTCTCTCTCTCTCTCAAAAATGAATAAACATAAAAAATTTTTAATATATATGTTTCTGTTTCCCTAATAAGATTCTATTTATATGCATTAATCACTTACCAAAGTATTTTTGCAGCATGTATATTCTTATTATTTTAAGTCAACAACTATAAATAGTTCATATTTTACTGAGCTACTTTAAGCATAAACATATAGAATCTAAGTAACAAATTCTAAACTTCTAGACATTCTAGAATTATATTTATTAACCTACTCTTCTGCATGTTTATCTGTCTATTATTTCCGTCTGTCTGCTAAACCATAAAAAAAGCAGTTTGCAAGAATGACAACTCTTACCTCTAAGTATTTTGGTGTACATATCCTAAGGAAAAGGCATTGTTCTCTCTGACCTTCATACCATTATCGCAACTAAGAAAACCTATACGTATGAGGTGCCTGGGTGGCTCAGTTGGTGGAGCACAAGACTCTGGACCTTGGGGCCTTGAGTTCAAGCCCCACATTGGGTGCAGAGCCTATTTAAAAAAAAAAAGAAAACTAAAGTAAATTAGCATTAATAAAAGTACCATCCAAGGGTGCCTGGGTGGCTCAGTTGGTTAAGCATCCGACTTTTGCTCAGGCCATGATCTCATAGTTCATAGGTTTGAGCCCTTTGTCGGGCTCTGTGCTGACAGCTCAGAGCCTGGAGCCTGCTTCAGGAAGACCTGTGTCTTCCTCTTTCTTTTCCCCTCCCCTGCTTGCACTCTGTTTCTCTCTCTCTCTCTCAAAAATAGAAAAACATTAAATAAATAAATAAATTCCATCTAAATGGTAATTTATATTTCTCCCAGTTGTTGCCAGTGGTGTTTATAGATGTTTATTTTTAATATTCAATTCAAAATCAGTCCAGTGTCATGCATGACATTTTTAAATCTTTTAATCTAGCTAGTATAGTTCCCTTGCTGTTTTTGTTAGTTTTCATGACATTACATTTCTAAGGTTCCAAGCTTGTTTTCATTTGCTTATTGTTATTGTAGTTGTCATTTTTTTTTTAATGTTTTTTTTTTTATTTATTTCTAGGAGAGAGAGAGAGAGACAGCGTGAGCAGGGGAGGGTCAGAGAGAGAGGGAGTCACAGACTGAAACAGGCTCCAGGCTCTGAGCTGGCAGTCAGCACAGAGCCCGACGCGGGGCTCGAACCCACGAACCGCGAGATCATGACCTAAGCGAAAGTCGGACGCTTAACCGACTAAGCCACCCAGGCGCCCCTGTAGTTGCCATTTTTTGTGTAATGTTTCCCATTCTGAATTTTCTGGTCAGCTTCTCATAATTTGTGCTAAGCTAAAGACTTTAGCCTAATATGTAGATGATACTAAGCATTACTGCATCCTGTCAGGAAGCAGATCCTACCCCATAATTTCTATTCATGTTGCTAATTGGATGATTTGATGAAGGTCAGGATGGTTGGGTCTTTTTATTGCAAAGACCATTTTTCTCTACAGTTAAAAATGAATTTGTTGTGGGTGATACAGTGCAACTTTATGGAAAGCTCTTCTTTTTTTCTCCTTTCTGGCGCTGTCATGTTTTTCACTTGTTTCAAGTTACTGTCTCACTCAATGCCTCACCCATGAAGAAACTGTAAAAGCATGTTCCTGAACATGGAGTACATGTCCCTGTGCTCACCATGTCTGTATCACTCGAGGTGGACAAGCTCTCCTGCAGTCATGCAGTGCTCTGCATACCTGGGCCAGGTTCAGGTTCAGTGAGATTTTATAAAGCACAGGAGCTTAATGAAACTTAGTACATGAGAAGTTCTTAGCTCTGATCTCATTTTCTATATGACAAAACTTCCCCCATGGCAATGCTTCTGTGTTTTCTGTTATCTTTCTTTAATTATTTAGCTTTTCATTTTTTAAAATAAATATGGAGTCTTAGCAGATTTCAAAGGGACGATCCTGTGCCCCCTTCACTCAGACAATTAACTTCAAAGCTGATATTTTCATCTCCTTAACAGGGATTTTCATAAAGAAAAAGTATTGGGTTTTTTTTTTTTGCTTTTTTTTTAATTGTCATAAGGTCACAATTGCCAATTTTTCCTTTTATGGATCATGCTTTGAGTGTCACGTCTAAGAAGCCTTTTCCTAGTTCTGTATCCTGGTGATATTCTCTAGACATTTTATAGTTTTACATATCCATTTAACTCCATGATACCTTTTACATCTCTAGTCAATTTTTGTATAAGATATGAGGTTTATATTGAAGTTCTTTGTTTTGGTTTGGTTTTTGGTTTTATTTTTTGGTGTGTTATTATTTTTTTTTCTTTTTGGGTGATGCCAGCCACACGTGCCTATGGATGTTCAATTGCTTCTACGTTGTTTGTTGAAAAGGCTCTCCTTCCTCTATGTAGTTACTTTTGCTCCTTTGTAAAACACCAATTTGGCATATTTGGTTGGGTCTATTTCTGGGTTCTCTGGCCTATAAGAGGTGCTTTACGAGTGTGAGTGGATTCTGTGCCCTCCCCCCCCCCCCCCCCGCTGTCTCTGTGCCTCCTTTTATAGCAGGAAGCAGGCAGTGGAAACTGCATCTGGATCATCTTGTGCCAGTGGGTTGAGAGTAGAGAGATGGACTCCTGTGTGCAAATTGTCTGGCCAGAGCTTTACTGCTGCAGCAGTGGAGAGCAGGTCTCACTGCCCAGGAGGTCCGCGGATTGGGGTGGGGATTGAGCAGCTCACCTGGGCTCTGAAGATGTGACCGCAGTCAAATCAGCCTGCCTGCTACTGCCCTGGTTGTGGAATGGGGCTTAGGACTTTACTGCTAGGTCTCTGCTGGATTTGCTCTGTTCCTTCTCTTTGGCTCAAGAAAATAGGCTTTTTTTTTTCCTTTTTTTTCTTTTTTCTTTTTTTTTTTCTTGTGCGGTGCCTGGGTAGCTCAGCTGGTAAGGCGTCCAGCTTTTGATTTTCATTAAGGTCATGATCTCATGGTGCAGGAGTTCGAGCCCTGTGTCAGACTCTGTGCTGACAACACAGAGCCTCCTTTGGGATTCTATCCTCCTCGCTCTCTGCCCCTCCCCCACTCATGTGTGCTCTCTTTCAAAAATTAATAAACAAAAAACAATAGTCATTCTCTGGGGTACCAGGTGGCTCAAATCAGTTGAACTTCCATCTCTTGATTTCAGCTCAGGTCATGATTTCACATAGTTGGACTGAGCCTCATATCAGGCTCTGCACTGACTGCAAGGATTCTGCTTTGGATTCTCTCTCTCCCTCTCTTTATGCCTCTCCTCCACTCCTGCATGCATTCTCTCTTAAAAATAAATAAACATTTAAAAAAAATAGGCATTCTTTATTTTCTTGTCTGTATGTTAGCAACTCTGGTTGTAGAACTCTGTGTTATATGCACTCTGGGAAATAAGAGATACAGAAAGTCAGAAAAATCCCCACACTGTCTTTCCTCAAGTTTTGAGCAGTCTAACCAGTCTGACTTCTAGTTACCTGTTTCCAGAGTGCTTTTTTCATTGTCTTTTGAATTATTTCCAGGGTATTCAGCTGTATTTTCAGGAGAGGAACAGAAGAAGGTGAATCTATTCCATGTTGTTGTCTTTCCTTATTTTTTAATTAAGTATTCATAACATATATTATTTTCATTGGTATTTTTACCCAAAGTAGAACTATCATTTGCTAGGTGGAAAAAAATCAACAATATTGACTGAAAATATGGAATACGTGCTCAAGTGCTACAATCATTTCTTTGAATCGTACGCTGTTTCAGAACATACAAAATGCCTTGTAGTTTCTCAGTTGCTTTGGGAATTAGATATAGTTGATATGAACATATAGTGTTAAAGAAACTTATTTTAGATTGGAATTTGAAATACCTGAATTTCCAGTTTCTTAAACTTTGAAGCAAGTAAACATTTTCAGTTAAGCATAAGCCAAGTGTTAATGACTATTGACCCACGATCTCTTTTCAAGGAGATTAGCATTAATCAAGACAAATGTCCTGTCAGATTTAAAGGTGATGTCCTCTGCATACAAACAAGCAAATATAAGTGAAAACATCACTTATCTGTAATCTGAGATTTCGTTTGTCAAAGAAATCAATGCATAGTAAAACTTTAAATATCTTTAGTTGGCCTAATCTAAAATTAATGGACCCCAATATTTGGGGATAATAATTTGGATTCTTCTTTTTTGTTCTATCTGTTCAAGAATTACGTTATCACAAATGTATGGAGCTGGAAATTAAAAGGACAGAGAAGTCATAAATGAACATACATGCGAATAAATTTACTTCCTTTTTTAAAACATTTATTTATTTTTGAGAGACAGAGCATGAGCAGAGGAAAGCAGAGAGAGAGGGAGACACAGAATCCGAAGCAGGCTCCAGGCTCCGAGCTGTCACCCCAGAGCCCGACGCGGGGCTCAACCTCACGAACCATGAGATCATGACCTGAGCCGAAGTGGGCTGCATAACCGACTGAGCCACCCAACTGCCCCAAGAATAAATTTACTTCTTAAACCCTCTTGTGAAAATTCAAGTATAATCCTGGGATATTTTTTTTTTTTGAGAGAGAGACAGAGTGTGAGTGGGGAAAAGGCAGAAAGAAGAGGAGACAGCAAATCCAAAGCAGGCTTCAGGCTCTGAGCTTTCATTACAGAGTCCAATGTGGGACTCAAACCCATGAACTGTGAGATAATGGTCTGTACTGAAGTTGGACGCTTAACGTACCGAGCCACCCAGGTGCCCCAATCCTGGAATATTTTATAGATTATATGCTTCAACTATTCAGACATTTAGGTATTATTTCTCTGATACAGCCAGAGAATGTGTAGAAAAGTTCAGAAAAGAACAGTACAATCAACATCCAAAGAATACTTACGACTTTCTTTACTTTTTCTTTACTAAATTTCTTTAGTGTTAAAACAAAGGAAGTGGAAGCATTCTAGAGGAGAATAAAGAACATAACAAATACATAATGCAACTATATACAGTGAAAAGTGCAATAAAATAGAATAAGAAATGGTAAACAGCCACAAAGTTTCATATTTAACTAGGTTTGTCAGGGAAGACCTCTCTGGGGAAACAAGACTTTAACAGAGACCTGCAGGATGAAAAGGAATGGGCGCCATTAATATCTGGAGAAAAATGTTTCATGCAACAGGAACATGTTTGGCTAATTGAATAAAAACAAGACTTATTTGTCTGGTAAGAGGCAGTGAGGTTCAGGGTGGGAGTTTGCGTTGTATGATAGGAAATAACAATGACGCGTCATTGAAACAATCTTAATTCTCTGCTAGCCATAACTGGAAACCTTTAGAGAATTTCAGAGAGAAACCCAAGATCCTCTGTTTCTATTTGTGAAAAGCACTCCTACTGCTGTGTGGATAATGAATACATGAGGGGCAGGGTGGAAGTAAGGAAGCAGGAGGCTATGTACAAGTTTTGGGGAAGGGTGATTATTGCTAGACCAGGATGGTGGTGATGGAAGTGATAGGATTCTCAACCTTTCTAGAGGTAAAGCTTGCCGGATCATGCTGACTAATTGTATGTGGAGTGTGAAGTCAACCAATAATAATTAAGATAATGCCTAGTTTTAGGTTTGGATGTCTAAATAATTAGCACTGACATTATTTGCAATAGAGAAAAACTGATGGGTTTGGTTTGGAAGCGGATTTGGAGATGTCCATTGGACATCCAGCTGGAATTATGGAAAACAGCATTCACATAGTTAAATCTGGAGTTCTAGGTTGAAGTTGAGCCTGGAGATGTAAATTTTAGAGTTGTTGTGTATTAACTTTATAGCCTACCCCAGTGTTTACTTCACTTAAAGAGGAAGTATAGACAGAGAAGATAAAATGGCTGAGGACCAAGTCTCAGAGTTTTGTGTCTTTTTAGGTAAGAAAGAAAAGAAAGAGCCAGGAAAGAGTTGGCATACATGTTTACAGGTATTGGAAAATTGCTTCTGTGGTTTAATGACAGAAGGAAGGTTAACAGGGGAAGGGTCATAAGGGTCATTCTAGATGAGCCATTCTGAAATGCTCTGTTGGAATTGACTGTGGTCAACAGTGTCCCAAAGATTGAGTGAAGCAAAAGACAGAAGAGCTGGGCATCTATGGAGAGTCTATCAAAAATAGGGTAGATGTTACCACATCTGATTGCCTTGTGATCCTTGGTCTGAGTCAGAAGCAATGAGATTCTCATACTTTACAAAATGGAGATGGAGAGGCAGTTCAGAGCAGAGGCAGAATAGGTAAAACCCTTGCAATAACTTAAATAGCACAGAAAAGTTTTAAACTACAATTAAACATAAATGAGACAGCTGAAGAGGCACATAACACAACTAAGATAATCACTATTGCATTTTTAATTAAAAAATACATGCACATAATTAGAAAGCTCAAATTGTACTGTAAGTAATAAAGTTCACCCTTGCAACTTTCCTTCATTAAACAAAGAGTTATTGAGTGTTTTTCTATATGACAGACTCTGTTTTAGGTGGAGTAAGTCCTGGAGCAGCAATCAACAAGATTTGGCTTCCATTATAGAGGTGGGTGGGGAAGGGGTGGAAAGCCTTACACTTCCAATTCTCCTCCAGGAAAAGAAAAACATTAAAAAGTTTTGGTGTATCTCTGCAAATAAATAAACAAAACACACAAATGTTGTGGTGAATGTGTGTCCATACATACGAATACAAATAAAGTATTTATTAGGTCGTCTGGGTGGCTCAGTCAGTTAAGCATCTGTCTATTGATCTCAGCTAAGGTCTTGATCTCAGTGTTGTGAGTTTGANAGCATCCGGCTCTGTGCTGACAGCTCAGATTCAGATTCTGTATCTTCCTCTCTGTCTGCCCCTCCCCTGCTCATTCATTCTCTCTCTCTCTCTCTGTCTCTGTCTCTGTCTCTCTCAAATATAAATAAACATTAAAAAATAAAGTATTTACTCTATAGAATTTTTTCTATATAAAATTTTTCTTTACATAGTGATCTTAGTTTATACTCTTGGTCTTTACTTTTTTTTTTCATTTAGTGCTACATTTTGGAAGTTCTTTGATTCCATGATAAATCTACTTGATTTTATGGAAAGCCTTGCTCATTATGTGGCGATGCCACATTTTATTTAACTAGTCTACTATTGATAAACATTCAGGTTTTTTTCCCGCTTATTTTTGCTGTTAGAAATACTTGTGCACCCAGCATCAGAATTTGTACATTAAGCATACAAATTGCAAATGTATCTATTTGTGAGGTAAATTCTTAGCAGAGAGATTGTTGCTTTAAATGGTTGTCTGTTTTTAATTCATCAAAAGGCACTAAAGATGCTCATGTAAAAGAGAAGATAATTATCTCTGGCAGTAACAATATTAACCAAATAGTTATTCAAAGATAACTCTTTAAGAATTACCCAAGATTGCAGAGAGTTTGGCTTAAAATCTTTATCAAGCTTACTTCCTAGGTAGAAAATAAGCCATTGGGACTGGCAGGGAATTATAATGAACAAATTCATTAGTCAGATTCTGCTTATGCTCCTGTTGTAAAAATATGGCTATTTATTAGCTTAAAAACATAATGCCACAGTACATAAAAGTGAACATGGACATTATGTACTTTGATATGTAAGAGAGATGAATCTAATTGTACTGGCAAAGCTCCTAAATTAATGCTAGGTAATTAGTACATTAAGTTATTGAAATAATGTTATTTACACTTTTAGACACCTGAAGACTTTAACTTGGAATTCTAAATCTAATTTGGAAATCTAAAGAGGTTTGCTTACTTTAGTGAGGCTGTCTTGTTTCTTCTCAACCTTATGGGTTTATAGTCTCGTAGCTACATATCTGACTTACTCGCAGAATATGGTAGGATAACTACTCAGGGCAGAGTCATACTAACCAAATCAGTGAGACCGAAGTATAGAGTAAGACTGAAAATATACAATGAGAGCTGTAACTGTTGAGATTGCCTAATGATGTCTCAGTATTGTTTACTGGCTCATAGGCTCCATTTCCTGTGTCAAATGGAGATCTAAACGTCAGTTGGTGAGCCTGGAATTGAACAGTGTGAGTTATAAGATTTCAATCTTACGTAAGTTTGTAATATGTATTATCTGCCAACTAGAGGGATATACCATCCACTGAGACTAAAGCTTTTATGTTCTGGGTGGATAGTGTCATTTTCCCTCTTGCACAGTCCTTGAGGATGGTGACACTCAGTTGGTGCTTTTATAATTGCTTCTTACTGCTCCTCTGCCAGCTCTACATTCTCTTAGACGTATTCTTTTCTTGGATATATTAGCACATCCCGTCAAGTTACAATCAAGTCCTACTCGCATGAGAAAGATTCACACATTGTTTGATCTTTGAAGGGTCAACTTTATAGTTTATTATAGTTTAATTCTGAAAGTCAGTTAACTTCCTTCATTTCCAGCTTCTGAAGGACACCTTATTTTGGCCCAGAAAGAAATTAAAATAGTGGTTAATAATGAACAACTTTGTATTTAGTATTTAAAAATGTGATGTCCTATATTCTCTTAACTTTACAAGTAGAATGAAAACAAGACTCTAAAATGATGCCTTTGTTAATTGCTATGAATATTAGAGGTATACATACAGAATAGACAATATTTTAAGAGTTGTGTTATTTTTTAAATTTTTTAATGTTTTTTTTTATTTTTGAGAGAGGGAGAGGGAGAGAGAGCACACACTCATGCTAGTGGGGGAGGGGCAGAGAGAGGGAGAGGGAGAATCCGAAGGAGGATCCAGGCTGTGAGCAGTCAGCACAGAGCCCGATGCAGAGCCCGAATTCATGAACCATGAGATCATGACCTGAGCTGAAGTAAGACATCTAACCAACTGAGCCACTCAGGTGCCCCCAAGAGTTCTGTTCTTAAATTAGGCCATTGGCATGCTCAGATTCAATATACCTATATACATATATATACACATATATACGTATATATGTGTATGTATATGTATACATATATATGTATACATATACACGTATATACATGTATATACATATATACGTATATGTGTGCATATACATGCATCTGTATTTCTATATCATGTGTCTTTATGTATATCAAAGTATAATTATGTGCAACTAATGCCTCCAGTGCCAATACAACATAAGATGTTTGGGGTTTTTTCTGGCTTCCAGCAGTGGACATCAAGTTCCCACCATAAATAATAAACTGACTTAATTTGTTTTAAAACTAAAATCACATAAAGTAATTTTAGAATTGCTAACTGATACCAGAACAAGAAAATATCTACAAATTAGAGCTTAATACTTGCTTAGATTGTTTTTGTCTTTAACATAAAAGTGTGTAATCAAAATTAATGTGCTCACAATTTACTTATGTTGGCTTCCTGCTGCATTCCCTTGTGGGTAGTTATATTATTCACCAAAAATTTGGCCAACTCTCAAAAATTTTTTCCAGCTTTCTGGAGATAGAATTGACATATAACATTGTGTAAGCTTAAGGTGTACAGTGGGATGGTTTGATACACGTATCTCTTGCAAAATGATGACCTGTCAGAAAATGTGAACATTAAGATAAATAGTGATAGTAATGCTATATAGAATAAAATAATTCTATGAGTCCATAAAGATAAAAGTGAATGAATGAATGAATGGGGTAGAATTCTCCCTTATATTAGAACATAAACTAATAAATATACATGCACTAAGGGAATTAGAAAATCACTATTTGGCAAACAAGAGTATAAATCATTAGGGACAGGGTCATCAATTGTCAGTGAAACTACTACTGAGTATTTTAATAATAAGCAGAATATTGTCTCCAAAGGATGTCTATTAAATTCAGACGGAAAATAATAGTAGTTTTATAATGAAGAAACTTGCCAGATACTACTTTAGCCAAATGATTAAACTTAAAGTCACCATTAATGGTGATGTGTCTCCTAATAGGACTCACTGATAAGCACAAAGCATCTTTTCGAGGCATTTCTGCCAAAAGAAAAAAGAAGGAGAAGGAGAAGAGGAAGAGGAAGAGGAAGAGGAAGAAGAACAAGAACAAGAACAAGAACAAGAAGGAGAAATGACAACAACAAAATACAATTGGAATCTAATCATATGACATATTTGACAAACTCATATTAATAGTAATAAATAAAGGCGCATAGTCTTCAATAACACTAGGATCACAAAAAAAGAAGGAAAGCCTAAAGAACTGTTTGAGATTAAAGAAAATTAAAGAGGCATGATAATAAAATGCAGTGTGAGCTCTTGGATGAAATCCTGCATAGGAAAAAAAATTATTTCTTTAGCCATAATCAGTGTTACGGAGATAATTGAGAAGTCTGAATTTTAAATTGCATTTGCATAATGCCTATCGATTACATACTAGTATTGTTTCAATGTTAATTTCCTATTTTTAATAATTGCATTATCATTAAAAGAAAAATAGCCTAGTTTCTAAGAAATATGCATTGAAGGGGTGGCTGGGTGGCTCAGTTGGTGAAGCAGGTTAAGTATCCAACTTTTGATTTTGGCTCAGGTCACAATATCAGGGTTTGTGAGCTCCATCCCCTCAGCAGGCTCAGTGCTGATAGTGCAGAGCCTGCCTAATTAGGATTCTCTCTCTCCCTCTCTCTCTCTCTGCCTTTTCCCCACTTGTGCGCTCTCTCTCTCTGTCTCTCTCTCCTCTGTCTCAATAAATAAATAAATAAATAAACATTAAAAAGAAATATGCATGAAAAATTTAGGAATAATGAGTCACTATGTCTATAGCTTACTCCTAATTGTATCAGAAAAATAGAAAATAAATGTGGTAAAAGATTGATATATTGATAATATGTTGAATCTGGGTGAAAACATTCTTTTTACTAGATTGTAATATTTCTCTAAGTGTTAAATAATTTCAAAAAAGTTAAAAAAGATTTTTTTTTTAAAGTTAAAAAAGATTCTAAACCAAATATTCTGGCGCCGTTATTCTCAACCATATGCTATATTTTTCTATATGTAGAAAAAAGATCTTTGCAAAATACTTTCCAGAGAATATATTGTGTTGCTTTTTGAAGATGAATTCATTGGTCTATTTTTAAGTCAGTGTTAAATAAATATTCAGTAGATGAATAAAGTAATTTTAAAATAAAGAGAGGAGGAAAGAGAATGTTTTTAAAACAAAGGAAGTGGAAGGTTGAAAAACAGGGAAGGAGAGAGACGCAATGAGAGGTAGAAGGAATGGAAGAAGTCATTGCCTAAATATTAGTCTTCTCTACCAGGTGGAGACAATGAATTCCTGGGTGTGTGTATGTTTATCAGTGAGACACCTTTTCACTTTGAAAACGTGTATGAATATGAGAAAGTATTGAAAGTAGGCATTCTGATGATGATCCCTTCCTTTAAAAAAATTTTCCCACCTTTTGCAAACATTAGTATTAGTTTCTCTTCTAGCACTTGCTGAATTTCATCTGTACAGTATTTGGTCCAGGACAATATATTATATCTAGTCTTAAATTGTTTTTACTTTTCAAGGCTGATGACTCAACAAGGAATTTGTGGTGACAAGTTATATTTGATCTTATTTTGTTTTCAGTCTTCTTGTCTTTCAGTGGAGAGTTAGAATCATTTTTTTAATATAGTTTATTGTCAAGTTGGTTTCCATATAACATGCCCAATGCCCATCCCATCAAGTGCCCTCCTCCATGCTGTAGTTCACATTCTTTTTTATTTTATTTTATTTTATTTTATTTATTTACTTACTTAGAATCATTTAAAAATCTATGTCAGGGGGCACCTCAGTGGCTCTGTGGGTTAAGTGCTGGGCTTTTGATATCAGCTCAGGTCATGATCTTAAGGTTGTGAGTTCAAGCCTCATGTTGGGCTCCACATTGGGCATGGAGCCTACTTAAAAAAAAAAAAGTTTCGGTCAGTACCATGTGTCAGTATCATTCTCTAGTGATCATAATGATTTTTTTAAATCTGGTTCTGATTTCTTATATTTCTTCCCTACTATCCACCTAAAAAATCAAGTTGTGCTTTTACTTAGGAGTAATTTTCTTTTGTTAGGGCAGTTCTAGGACTTAGTAACACTAAAACCTTCATGACTCTAAAATGAAAAATTGATATAATTTTGTTTGAACTAAAAGCGTTTTTCCTTCTACAACACTATGCTTCTGAAAACTACTATTAATGTCTTAACATTCTTTGTGAGAATCTAAACACAAATACACAGTTGATCGCTGAAGGAACTGCAAGGGGGTGAGCATAAGCCACAGATTTTTTTAGAGTAGTTTCCTCTTTGTCAGGATTTATATTTTCTTGAAATTTAGTGCAATAACATAAAACTTTTTTTATATCTGATACATAATGTATGATTGCCCATAAATCTGGACTTGGTCTGGCAATGGCCATGTTCAAGCACCATGGTGTAATAAATTTATTACAATGACTGACTATAACAGCCCCTCGCAGTCTGAGTTCAAAGTGTGAGAGCTGTTGGAATTTCCACAAACTTTCTACATCCCAGCTTATTCCATCTCCCTCACCTGGTTAAACAGAGGTAAACTGATTGAAAAGTCAGGTAATCCATTAATGTCGGCTCACTCCATTCCACGTGGAGCACTAGCAATCAAAAGCCCACTGACACTGCTAAGTTTTAAAACTCCTAAACTATTTTCAAAACAATAAAACAAGTTAATATCATTTATTTCTCAGGGAACACTGAGTTAGAAGAAAATTAAGCTAAATGTTCTTTGCTGCTCTTAATGTAGTGAACATCAGGTGATTTGGCTTCCCAGTACCCCGCCCTTCTTTTCACCGAATGTGTGGTGAGCCAGAGCCTCCGGCTGACAGGCAAGCATAGGAAGGAGCTGCGCTCTTCCTAAGCTGTCACAACAACGCATGGGGTTCCTGAGTTACACATCTGACTTCAGCTCAGGTCATGATCTCACATTTCATGAGTTCAAGTCCTGCATTGGGCTCTCTGCTGTCCGCGCAGAGCCCACTTTGGATCCTCTGTTTCCTTCTCTCTCTGCCTCTCCCCTGCTGGTTCTCTTTGTCTCAAAAATAAATAAACTTAAAAAAAAAAAAAAGAAAGAAAGAACAGTGGAGATTTCTCTCCAGGCCACTGATTCAGTCAACCCAAGGAAATTCCAGAACCTTTGCTGAAACACCAGGAAGACCATTAACACTCCTGGATACCATCATGAAAAGACATCCGAGCCGCATAATTTAGAAGAACATATCCAGCGTAGGAGAGAACCTAGTGTTGGTGACATCATTTGCTATCCTGGGTGTAGCTTTACTGGAGATTTTCTATTGTCTGAGTTTTCATTCATGGAAAGTAGTAATTCTGCCTCCTTCCCAACACTCACATTTGTGTTTAAGCCAGTTTGGGGTGGGCTTTAAGTCTCTTGCATCAAAAGTGTCATGAATAATATACTTCCTAATTTTGTTGAGAAAGAGATTGATACACTCAGAAAGGCACTTATAAGGTTGTTTATATAAGCACATCAGAAACAGCTATCAAACAGGGAAGATTCTGCTTCAAAATGTAAGGGAAGACTGTCACATATATTATGACAAGGCTACTTAAGTATTTTGGGTGAAACTCCAGATTTGGCATAAAAAGGCTTGACTTTAAGGTCTTGATTGAGCACTAGTATATATACAACCTTGAGCAAGTCATTTATTTTCCTGGGCTTTAGTTTTAAAGTGGAAATGATAATTATATTCCTACCTACTTTACAGGGCTGCTATAAGAAACCAATAGGTAATGGATATGCATGAGCTTTTAAAATTGTAGAGTGATTAAAAATAGAATTAATAATAATCAAGCATAATTTTCCACTTATATCAAGTAGGTTATTTCCATTTTTACATCTATCTTTTTCCTTCAGATAATCTGTTCAGGTTTACCATACTTTCAGAATTACTATATTTAGAACTAGAAAAATCTCATGCGATGCATAAAGCTAACAATGAATAGTAGTTTACTAGGGAACACTGAAAAATATTTTCATTTGAACATTTCATTTGAAATATTTTTTTACGTCTGCATATTTTGGGAAAAATGCTTAAAGATTAGGTGCATCCACTATGGAAAACAATATGGAGCTTCCTCAAAATATTAAAAATAGAACTACTATATGATGCAGTAATTCCTCTTCTGGTATTTATCCAAAGAAAATGAAAATGCTAACTCAAAGAGATATATGCAACTCTGTGTCCTTTGCAACATTACAATAGCCAAGATAGAAACAATATTAGTGTCCACTCATAGATGAATGGATAAAGAAGAGGTCTCTCTCACACACACATATACACACACACTGGAATATTACTCAGATATAAAAAAACGGAATCTTGTCATCTGCAACAACACAGATAGACCTAGAGGCTATTGTGCTAAATGAATCAAGTCAGAGAAAGACAAATATCATATGATTTCATTTATATGTGGAACCTAAAAAAAAATCATAAATACAGAAAACAAAATGATGGTTACCAGAGGGAAGAAGAATTATGAGGTGGGCAAAATGGGTAAAAGAGGTCAAGGGGAACAACTTCCAGTTATAAACTATGTAAATCATGAGGGTGGTATGTTTAGCATGGTGGATATAGTCAGTAATATTGTAGGGCATACTTGAAAGTTGTCAAGAGAATAAATCCTAAAAGTTAACTTTGAACAGTGAGGAATGGAAACTAGATTTATTGTGGTGATCATTTTGCAATATATACAAATATTGAATCATTATGTTGTACACCTGAAACCAGAATGACATTACATATCAATTACACCTCAATTTAAAAATTTTAAGATATTAATAAATAAGAGGTGCAAGGAAACTATTTGACACGATGGATGGCTTAATGACATAGGTTGTAGTAATGATTTCATGGGTTTGTACTTATCTCCACACTCCAGTCTTGAATTTTGTTCCAGTTCAGTCTCCATCATTTTTCAACTTGGATTCTGAATCTTTTTCATAAAATCAGTTGTGCTTCTGAGACTTTTTTTTTTAGACTCTGAAAAGATAATTACAGCTCATGACTTTGATGAAGTATTACTGAAGCTATATGGTTGTAATGGTGATAGAGCATGAAGGTAGAGCCATTTTGTTAGCTTCATGGGCTCCTCAGGGAGTTTCTTCGCTAGTCACCCATCTCCCCCCTCACGTGCCAAGCTGGGTACCGTAATTACTTTTCCCTTGGTTCCAGTGTCAGATAACAGCAGTTAGTGTGGTTTCTGTCCTGGGCCTCTTCGTCCTTTGGTCCAAATGGTACGGAGTTGTAACGTAGCGTCCCCTTTTCGCTCCAGTTTCCAAGGTCACAGGAGAAGCACAAAAACCCAGTGGCTCACAGCAGGGGGCCCAGGCTCTTCTACTGACTGTCACTTATAAATTGTGTCACTCCCAGATGTATTATACTTTCAAAAGGGGATATTAAGAATGCCTGCCTCATAGAGTATGAGCTTTACATGAGACAGTGTACACACGGCACTCGACAGAATCATTGGCATCTATAACATACACAATAAGTGAAATACTAGTTGCTCTTATTATTGGTTTCTCTCTCATGATTATTGCTTTTGTACAGCCTGTGGCCTGCATACTTTGGGTAAATCAGTGCAAGCAGGACTTGAGACAGCAAGAGCCACACAAACCAGGTCCATGAGTTTGACTAGACCGGAGAGCACAGGGCAGGTGTTACATTGGCTGGAGTACAGGAGACAGGTGGGCCGAGACGGCCTGTTGTGTGGTGCGGAGAGTCCCATATCAGCCCACAGAACACTTTCAGGAGTAGAGCCAAAGGTTATCTGAGGGAGTTTCTCTTCTGTCCCTGTCCACGAAGAGACCTGGTATGATTTGACAGGCTTTTATCTCCTTGAGAGGAAAAAAAGAACCAAGTACGAATTGTCTTTGTTTATTAAAACATGTAAGATATAAATAGGTATAATACTTGGAATTCATTTGCCTGCCTGCTGTCTTTCCCCACCCTTCTTTCTGTAATCATCAATCCAGTATTCCTTGAACACTGCACTTTCACCTTGATTTAAAGGAGATCATTGAAGAAGTAGGTTTTGCTCTGTGCGGCTTTCTGAAATCCCTCTTGTATTTCCTTTGAAATATATGCAATCAGCAGTCAAATAAATTCCTCCCGAAACCATATGGTAATGTAAGCATATGGTAAAGGAACTTTTGATTTTTTTATCTGCCAAGCTTGACCTCAGACTTCAAGGTAACAAATTGCTATGTAATTTTTAATTAACTCTTCATCCTTACAAGGATTTGTTATTCGATAAATAGGTGGTTGACAGCATACTGCACAGTATTCTCATTATGTTTTTAATCTAACTATAATTTTCCTTTATAGTGATTTACCAAAGTGAAATTGGTGCTATTTCACTTCTAACTACTGGGTTTGATAAGAGCTGCCCACTGCATTCATTGTGCACCATATTTTAAAATCTAAAAATGTATAAAAGCTACCTACAGAATGAAACTGACAAAAATAAAATTTTCTGATATTACTCTCCTCTCATTTTCCCTCTTCAGGGGAAAACATGGTCCTAGTTATTGCAGCTTTGATAATATTTGTGTCATTCCATCATGTTCTTCCATTATCACAACTCAGCAGACTCAGTGGAATTTGCGGCCAATTTGTGGAAATCTGTTTTTTCTCTTTTGCTGTTTCAAACCAAATGCAGATATAATGTCAAAGAAGCACATTGACATTTATTAAACTATATAATGCTAGAATGAACTAGTATGCCCTATATAATTTTCTTGCATAAAACTAATTTTAACATGAGCAGTTTGCAGTGGATAATTTCATCCCTTAGAGTATAATGTCTGGAAATAGATGTGAGTCTTGTTTAATTAGGGCTTTGTTTCACAATGACAGTTCACTCAAGATTATACTTTTTTAATTAAAGATCAAAAACCAAATAAGTAAATTTGTAAATAGTTTTATATTTGCCAAAGACCTTTGTCTATGGTATCTAATTTTCTTTTTAAGTTTATAATAAACCTGGGAAATAGGTAAGGCAGTTGCAACACTGACAACTGCCTATTCTGTAGAATTTATGGAAACATGAAAAAATAGAGATGTTGCTCAGAGCAGTAACTAAATTATCTGCTTTGTGAGTATAGATTGCCTACCATTTACTCAGAAAAAAAATCTGCTTGGTCAGGTTTGAATCCTACTCGTGAATTAAATATGGATAAAGATGGAATTTCACATGGCCTTTTCAACACCAACTGGCTTTCATTTGGATAAAAAATAAATAAAATTAGATAAACTGTATTACAAAATTCACTGAAGTGTTATTATATTTAAAGTAGTTAAAATATCGGGGCACCTGAGTGCTTCAGTCAGTTAAGTGTCCAGCTGTGGCTCAGGTCATGATTTCACAGTTCATGAGAGTGAGCCCTGCATCAGGTTCTGTGCTAACAGCTCGGAGCCTGGAGCCTGCTTCAGATTCTGTGTCTCCCTCTCTCTCTCTGCGCCTCCCTGCTGTCTCTCACTCTCTGTCAAGAATAAGTAAACATTAAAAAAAAATAAAGTAGTTAAAATATTTAACCGGAAGTAGACTAATCAGTAAAAGGTTTAGAATAAAATAGAGAAGGATATTTGCATTATCTTGACTTAGGAATGTTTTCCTTGAACAAGATACATACCACAGGGAAAATAATGGAAAGTTTAACTGTGTAAAAATTTTAAGATCTTGGATGATAAAAAATATACATAAAAAATGACAAGTTACACCCCAAGGAGACACTATTTGTGTAACACACTGTTAAGCTGGAGGTGTAAAAGCAACCACCAGGAAACAATGGACACTCCAGAAGGTTTCAAGCCAAATGGACATTTTTAGTGGAGATATCTCAAAGCCTGTTGCATTTGGATTAGTTAGTTCTCCCACAGTGTGTGAGGACGGTGGGTCAGGATCCATGAGTGACCAGAATCCAGGTCCTCTTCTGGAAAGGAGCTGAGTGATGCTGCTTCCGGACCCATCCACAAAGGTTGAATGACCTTAGCAGAGAGGAAGTAGAACTGACCAGCATTCACACATGTCAGAGCATGAGATCCCAACAGAAATCTCCATGCAAGCCCGTGTGAGAGTCTATTTTAAATATCTGCCAAGCAGTGAAAACTCCGCCCCATCTCTCTGCAGTGCCTGTCAATTAGGACTTTTTGCATCACCTTCTTTACACCCTTTCTCCCTTCCCCGAAACCCAAGCCCCACGGCGGCCAGAAACTAAATTCTGCCAAGCTGGGAGAGGGACAAAGCTTGGAGAGCAAATGAAAGAATGAAAACTCCAGCCATGTTGTTGTTTCCTAACCAGAGACTTCCTCCACAGTTCAGACTGACACAGATAGGATACAATTTTAAACCAACTGTGGAGTTTTGATCATCAAATGAGAAAGTGCACTTCTTAAATCTGTACTGTTTGCGTACAATCTGTATACAATTTGTGTTTTCTATTGTGTACTATTTTTATACTATCTGTACCCTTTAAGTCAATGCTATTTGCATTACCTAAAAGCAACTAGAAATGAAGTTACCCAATTTTTTACCAGCGACAGAAGAACAAGTTTCAGTGAACAAATGTAAAGAGAAAGCAAGACAGAAAATAGTTACTTTAAAACCCCAGAGTCCTGTTTATTTAATGTACTGGTTGCATTTATAGCACATGTAAAGGACTAAAGGGAAAATATGGAATTCTTAAAGACTGCCGGGAGAGCCAGACTACTCATTAAGAAATACAAATGGCCAGTAGAGATATGAAAATATGCTCAATCCAACAAGTAACCTAGCAAATGCATCTTAAAACAAAGGAAGACTTGTTTGGTTTATTAGATTAGCAAAAACTACTCAAAGCGGTAATATACAATGTTCATTAAATTGTCCAGAAACAAATGGTCTTTTATATACTATTTATAGACACGTAAATCGGCTTAGTCATCTTAGAGGAGAATTTAGGAGAAACTATCCCATTTAAGCAGTTATTCCCCTTACGATTTTACTGTTTAGGATTCCTCTTAGATAAATCTTTATCCATGTGTTCCTAGAGATATTCGCTTATTCATGGAACCAGTATTACAGAACGGTAAGGGCTGTAAGGGCTGTGCCAGAAGCCGATAACCCGTCTCAAAGAATAAAGGACAAACACAAAATAAAGAACTCTTGTCCTCATTGAGCTCGCTTTCTAGGGTGGAGAGACATACGTGAAGTATAATTTTTTTTTTAAGGTGAATGATATACCAGTTTATAGAAGAATAGTGTTTTAGGAAAATGTAGTGCAAGTTAATGGGCATCTAGTATGCTTGAGTAGGAACAACAAAATGTTAAGTGGGATGCCTGTGGAAGAAGTGATTGGGGAACAATGTGGTCATCTGGTAAAAAAGATTTCTTGATAAGGTAATATCTAACACAAAGGCTGTGAGGCAGGAGTAAGTTTGGAGTGCTCGAAAAACAGAAGTACATTTTGGAATCCAGAGTACAAAAGGAAAGGCTGGGTTTTGGTGGAAGAAGGAACAACAGTAGAAACTGAAGGTAAGAGGGGCGCCTGGGTGGCTTAGTCGGTTAAGCGTCCGACTTTCGCTTAGGTCATGATCTCGCGGTTCGTGGGTTCGAGCCCCGCGTCGGGCTCTGTGCTGACTGCCAGCTCAGAGCC
This sequence comes from Crocuta crocuta, assembly GCF_008692635.1. Taxonomy (NCBI): domain Eukaryota; kingdom Metazoa; phylum Chordata; class Mammalia; order Carnivora; family Hyaenidae; genus Crocuta; species Crocuta crocuta. The sequence goes on from NW_027530976.1 coordinate 207,810, forward strand.
TGGAGCCTGTTTCAGTCTGTGACTCCCTCTCTCTCTGACCCTCCCCTGCTCACGCTGTCTCTCTCTCTCTCTCTCCTAGAAATAAATAAAAATATTAAAAAAGAAATAAAGAAAGAAACTGAAGATAAGAAAGATTGTATGCATAGAGACCATCCGAGGTGGCTCAATACAGTACGTAGAGTGGGTGGAGGTTTTCTAGTTTTCTTCTGATTGCTTTAATATCTCAGCCAGAGAAAGGGGTAGGAAACAGTATCAGAGCCTGCAAGGTCCACTTGAGGTTTGACTTCGTGAATTACAAGGGAGGCTGTTCAGCCTTGTTGTGGTCCCTCCCCAAACACGTTGAGCTGCCCAGACACAGGCAGACGACAGGCAGAGATCTGGAGTTACTCATAGTCTTTGCCGAGTGAATAAGGTGAGCTGAGAGCACAAAGGAGGTGAGAGTAAGGATGTATGCATAAGAAAGTATTTTAATGAGTGGCTGTGGAAAGAAAACTGGGCAAGGGGTAAAGAACAGACTTCAGGTGGCCCTAATGGAATGATTGCAGGTCCCCATGGGGTCCAGAGTAGTGTTGACCTTGGTCTATGATACAGAGTTAGCTAGAAGGTAGAAAGCATACCAGGAGGGAGAATGGTCTTTATCATATTATTCTCCATAGTAAAAATATGTGAATAATTGTGTTATCCACAGGGGACAGAAGAGTAAACTGTCCATGATTTATAACACTAAGATGTGGTTAATAATCATACAGTCAGGCTGCATATGCTAAAGTAGGGGGGAAAACCAAACAAGGAAAGTGAAATACAAATGGTGGAATCCCATTTTTGTGAAAATGCACACACAGTCAAAAAGGGCACATATGTATAAAAATGGATATCATATATCAAATCATCACAATGTATACTTTAAGTATCTTAGAAGGTTATTTGTTGATTATACATCAATAAAACAAATATACACATACACACGAAGGTATATGAAATGATATGAAAGGAATTATACCAAATTGGTAACTCAGGAAAGTGAAGAACATCCAAACTGAAACCTCCATGAGAGGGACCCTGTCTCCATTTCTTTATCAGGAAAACTATTATTAGATACCATTCTTGGCAAGTATATGGGAACTCAGTAGTTATTGCGGAAGGAAGGAAGGAAGGAAGGAAGGAAGGATTTTTACCTTATAGTCTATATTTCTTTTTAGTTAGAAATTTAAGACACTATATTTTTGCACTACTCATGCAATTAAAATCAGCCAACCTACCAGCTAGCCACCTAACAAATTAAGAAAAATATTTCCTTGAAACTCTAGGAACAAGCATTTTTTTTAAAAGTAATCACTGCACCCAATGTGGGACTTGAACTCATGATCCCAAATCAAGAGTCTTATGCTCTTCTGCTAAACCAACCAGACGCCCCTAGGAACAAGCATTTTGTATTAAAGAAGGCCTCCCAAAATATCATCAGACTAAATACTGAATCTTAAAAGAGATTTTACTCCATGGGGCGCCTGGGTGGCTTAGTCGGTTAAGCGTCCGACTTTCGCTTAGGTCATGATCTCGCGGTTCGTGGGTTCGAGCCCCGCGTCGGGCTCTGTGCTGACTGCCAGCTCAGAGCCTGGAGCCTGCTTCAGTCTGTGACTCCCTCTCTCTCTGACCCTCCCCTGCTCACGCTGTCTCTCTCTCCTCCTAGAAATAAATAAAAATATTTAAAAAAAAAAAAAAAGATTTTACTCCAAGGACACCTGGGTGGCTCAGTCAGTCGAGCATCCAACTTTGGCTTAGGTCAAGATCTCACAGTTTGTTGGCTCAAGCCCTGTGTTGGGCTCTGTGCTGACAGCTAGAAGCCTGAAGCCTGCCTCAGATTCAGTGTCTCCCTCTCTCTCTGTCCCTCCCTTCCTTGTGCTCTCTCTATCTCTCTCTCAAAGATGAATAAACATTAAAAAAATAACTTTACTCCAAGTGACTTAATTTTTTAACTCTTTTTTTTTTAAAGAGAAGAGAAGCACAAAGTTATACTGTATTTTGTCTAATACAAAGCTTAGTTTAAAAGAAGTTTGTTGATACAAAGCTTCTTGCAACTTCACATGTAATTCCATAGTGTATCTCCTAGAACCATTTATGTAAAGGGTTACACACATAAATACAAACCAACTCCATTATCCTGATTAAAATTGAGTCATAACTTCTATGAGCTATAATGCACCTACTTGTTTAATACTGTTTTGTCTCTCCTTGTTTACTATTAATTCATGACTCTGATTTTCCAATGTTACTATTTGATGCTTACTTACACATTTAAAGGAAGGAGTTTTATGGCAACATAAAATTAGACATAGGATTAGTTCATTTTTAACTGGTTTTTAAAATATGTCTCATGGAGTACATTTTTATGTAGAAACAATAAACAGGTTGTTAATGGGAAAAAAAGATCATTATTTCTTGGTGTGTTCACACAGTTTTCTTAACTACAGAGAACTGCAAGAAAACAGAAAATATTTAGAGACCCAGGAAAGTGTGAACATTCCATATTTGTTGGGTGCAGAAAGAGATTTCACTTTCATTCAGGTTTATAAAATGTAAGCAAAAGACATTCGCCCTCTGCTGGATTATTTTGGAAAGAACATAAGGAAATGTTAAAAAAAAAAAAAAAGTTAAGAGAGGATGGAAAAAATGGAAGGACAGACTCAGAAGACAGAAAAGGGAAAGAGAAAGGAAGGACAGAGGGAGAGAAAGGTGGTAAAGGTAGTGGTGAGAAAAGCAGGAAGAAAATATATACTGAAGAAATTATATTACACTTTATATTGCTGCTGGAAATCTTGAATTCAGCCTGTGAATGTATGGCTCCAATTCTTTCATTTCTTCAGTTCTAATTTGGAAATGGTCCCCAGAATAGAAGCCATTTAACTTATAACCTTTTTGTGGTACAGAATGTCACTAGACTAATAGATAATTACTACCACTTTAATGGATGACTGCATATCATTGTCTTATAAAAGTTAAATTTGGTTTTGAAAATTTAACAAGACTTTCCCAACCTTAATTAGTTTTCATTAATATAGTTTAAAATGATTACTGCCTTCCAATAAGTAAAATCCATGTTTAAATTTGCATTCATCATTCAAAAGGTTAGAAGTTTACTGAGACTGTCTGCATATTCATAGGCAACCTGAATGCAAAAGTAACAGGCAGATATCAGAGGGAGCATCAAATTCAGGACGGTCTAGGCCAATGACTCACAAGTCTTCTTGGGGTCACAGGTAATGGGGAGACGGAAACTTCTCTCCTGTCTTAAAAGTTCTTTAATTACCTCAAAGTAACCAACTGTTTAATCTATAAAGATTCTTTCCCCAGTACCCTGCCTGTCAACTTGATCCCAGAAGGAATGATACAACTAGAGTTCTCCCCCTCTCAAAAGTTCCCTTGTGTTATTAAGATAGTGACTGCCCAAGGCACTGACCCAGTAACTTCCTTTTCCACCCTCTCTAATCCAGGAGAGGGAGCACAAGAGAAAAGGTATGAATCATTCCCTCGAATGTAAAACTTCTCACCCAGAATATGTTTTTTAAGTGCTGCCAAAAGTTTGGAACGTTGGTGGATGGAGCAGAACTTAACTTCCACATCAAGATCTTTTCAGGCTGCCTTAAAATATCCTTATATCCATCTCTATTTCTTTATTTTCCTTTCCACCACCATTGTCCAAACCACTGTCTTCTGTCACCTGGGTTATAGCCATAGCCATTTAACTGGTCTTTCTTTCTGTCATCATCCCCTCTTGAAACTGGTCAAGTGGATTTGGGACAACACACATGGGGATTCAGTGCCCCTTATCAGTAGCTGATTTCGAACAAATTAATCTACCTTTGGACCCACAGTTAACTCATCTAAAAATGGGACAAATCTATTTGACATACCCATAAGTGTATGTCAAACATTGCACACACATACGCACATATACATGCATATGCACACAAACATATAGATGGATACATGTACACACAAATAATTAGCATGCAATTTGACTCAGAGTTGTTGCTCAAAATTAACGATTATCACTGTGCCTTTTTAGTAGATCTTCTTCAAAAATTTTCTAAACAGGGTATGTAAAAATGTAATAATTAATTAGAATTCAAAACGAAACCTGCTAAGGCTCTTAGGAATGGTTTGGAGTAACCATTCTGAAAGTTTGGAAGCTAAAGATATATTTTCTGGTTGTGGAAAGATCTGCAAGAAGAAGCAAAGACTAATAAAATTTTCCTTTTGTTATTTATTGATTGATTGATTGATTGATTGATTGCTAAGTTTAGAATAAAATGAAAGAGTAGCAGTGCTCTCTAATGGATAGAACAATATCATCAGGATAAATAATTCTGCACCCATAAAATTCTGGAGAAACTATTTTGTGATATTATTGTATTCAGTGAATATAATTAGCTTTATATTCCAACATTGTTGGAAAAGCAAAATTTATTTCTCTGTTAGAAACTTTGGGTTGGAAATACTAACTGTATCAGGTTGCCATTTTCACAATGGATGGAATGCTCCATTGGTTTCTTCTGTATTCTTCTGATTTTACTGAGCTTGGAGAAATTTCCACCTTTTCTGACTTATCTTTATCTGGGATTCAGAACACTAATAAAGCCTTCCTTTGTTTCCCCTCCACACCCCCAAAGCAGCACTCTACTTCCTCCTTGGTAACTTCATCTTCCTTCTTTTTGGGTGCCTCTACTTCACTAGGGTACTTTGATGGGGCCATTTATCACTCTCTCCCCATTACAGAGTCAGAGTGATTGGCTCAGAAATGGGCGCAGAGCCCAACAGACTTAATTACAATGCTTTTCAGAGACTTGATAGGTGGCTGTGTGAAGAGGGACGCTTTTTCTTCTAGCCTCAAAACTGGAATGATTTCAGCTGGAAAAAAATCAGTTTCTATGCCCACACTTACATGGCTCATCAGTTTCACAGAAAACAAGCTTAAAAATAGCATAAAAAGAAGAGGTACTTATGAAGGAATAAAGAGAGAAAGAAAAGAGAGGCAACTAGCATGATCTTTGGTGACTTTTTAGGTATTTTGATCTGTAACCCCTGAGTTTTTAGTGGTAAGCAAAGTAAGGAGTTTCTTTCCTTTAAGATACTTGGTGATGCATTTCTGTCACACACAAAAGAGTCCTTACTAATACACATTTCTCTTATTAATATTATTCAAATCATCCTTTTTGACAGTGTATTTTTCTTTGATAAAATCTATTTAAAAACTCTTATTATCCCTTGCTATAGAAAAAGATAAAATGTTTTTCTTTTATTAGCTTGAGTAAAGCATAGCATTGAGTTAACACATGATATTCTTTTCAAATTTGAGGCTCTTTGTAGATTATTGTAGCTCAAAAGACACAAGGTGAGAACAGATGTATCCTTTTATTCTGCACACAATGTCTTCTACTGGCAAATCTTTCTCTGTAAGAAGAGAGTAGATTGGGACTTAACGTAAATTAAGTTCTAGAAGAAATTGTATGTAGTGAAAGTCATGTCATTCTGTATCTAATCATCAAAGAGAAGGATAGCCATTTGCTTGGCTTTTCAGGACATTGTAAGTCAAGAAAAATTAGGAATAGGTGAAGAAATGAAGACACTATGTGGATAAGAGTTAGGGGGAAAGGAGAAATTAATGCCACTATTGACATTCATCAAAGGGTACAAAGATGGACAGAAAGACTGAGTGAGCTTTCTGGAAAATCTTCCTGAGTGAAGAGGAGCAGTCATATATAGGAAAGTCTTAAATGGCGGAAGGACAAGTTGGATGTGCAAAGATACCCATGCAGTCTGGTGACCCAGCACCTTCTGCCACGAGAATTGATGAATCGTTTGAAATCAATAGAAAAGCTGCATCTTGTCTCCTGCAGTTCTCAGTCTGTTCTTTGAGTGTATTATGATGGATAGAGTCCGTGTCGATGAACACATTACTGGAAAATGTAGTGTTACATCTTAATGTTTTTTAAGGACATCGATTAGTGGCCAAATACAAAATACCTGTAACCTACTCCATTTAAAAGGGTGGAAAAGGAAAGACACCTCTAAGGCTTTAATCAGCTTTGAAATGACCAATAGGGACTACCTGAATTTGAATTTTTCTGAGGCTCTGATTTCTTATCCCCAGATCACAGAGAGCCCGACAGAGAGGCATTTGCGAGCCAGGGGATAGTCTTCTGAAATATTATTACTAGTTGTACAATATGTGCTGGGTTCAGCCTCAGTGTCCTTTATCCTTTCCCAGTATGAGATCTCAGCCAGTTTATAGTCCAGTCCTTAAGCCTGAGGCCTTGTTTCTCTCAGATTTGTCTTTTTCGCTGAAGTGTAATATGCAAAATGAACATCTGACCTTTTAGTTTAAAAGACATCATCAGTTCCCTGTAGGATCAAGACTCATGTCTTAGCATGACTTTTCCTGTCCTAGTCTCTATCCTCCTCTCCAGGCTTACCTTCCACATTAGAGTTTATGCATTCAGAACACTCAGTTGGCCATCATACTTGGTCTTACATCTTTGATGTTGGCACTGCTGTACCCTGCCTCACATACACTTTGTACCATTCTTCCCTCGCTCAGCACCTACTCATCCCTCAGGACCCCAACTGAGACTATTTTCTTGTGGAAGCCTTTTTCAGATCCTCATATTTTCATTAAGTTCTCTTTTTTCCTACATTTAAAGTGTTCTTACACACATATTAAAAGCATGTGTTTCTGTGTTTATTACACATCCTTCATTACCCCTTTCAGCATAAAGTCATGGTTTTATTTACCTTTTAGTGACCAAGCAGAAGTATCCAATATCTGTTTGTAAACAGAAATGAACCACAATCAGTAGTAGCTTTATGATATTACTGTACCAGAGTCAACTTCCTGGTGTGTTAAACAATTTATTAGGATGTTAATCTAGGTTTCATTCTTCCCAGATTATTTTTCTTTTTTTCATGCAAGTAGGTTGAACTTTGTGCTCATTTGCATAGGTAATTTTCTAGGGCTCCTAAAGCAAATGACCACAGAGTATAGCTCATCACCCCAAATTCTGCCTCTGTATTCACGTGGTCTTTTCCCCTCTGTGTCTACGCAGTGTCTTCAAATCTCTTTTTCTCTCTCTTAATAAGGACAGCAGTCATTGGATTTAAGGCATGTTCTACTCCAGTACGACCTCATCTTATCTTGATCACCCACAAAGACCTTAATTCCAAGTAAGGTTGTCTTTTCAGGTCCTGGAGATTAAAGTTTCAACCTGACTTTTGGAGACACCATTTGATTTAAAACCTTTATCTTTGGTGAGGACTGCATCACAGGGTCAGAGGCAGATATTGCCACTAGACAACATATTTTCCTGTGTTTTTCTTACTTTCACTGCCAGAAGTGATTGTGCTTCTTGTTGAAATTATGCTGGAAGGATGGTTTATGAGTAGGAAAGAGGGACTAAGGCAAAGAGAGAAAGGGAGACACACACACAGGCACACACACAAAGATTCCCAGACTGGGATGAGTAGAGATATGACAACCCTGCGGGAGCCAGTGACCTTTCTTCTGCAAAAGTCGGAGAGATGGGAAGACTAGAGGCAAAAATTATACTCAGAGAGTTCCTTTTTTGGTAAATATCCCCTTGTCATTGTCTTGTCTTTGACAGTGCACTGGAGTGGCCTTGAACCATTAAGATAATGAATGATCGCTACCATAATGGTCTAAAGAAGGAAATTTTCCCATTTCCAAGGCTCCTTTAAGTCTCGTTTGGCATTTGCAAGCACTCTGCTTCAGAAGCTCTGGCTGAAGAGATTTCTCATTCCACTGTTCATGTAAAGATGTCTTTGATTCTATTCCCTGTCATTTTTCTTATTTTTTCCTTAAATAGTTTATTGTCAAGTTGGCTTCCATATAACACCCAGTGCTCCTCCCCACAAGTGCCCTCATCCATGCCCATCACCCACTTCCACTGCCCTCCACCCCCATCAGCCCTCAGTTTGTTCTCAGCATTCAAGAGTCTCTCATGGTTTGCCTCCCTCCTTCTCCCTAACTATATTTCCCCTTCGCCCCCCCATGGTCCTCCATTAAGTTCCTCCTAATCCTCCTATACGTGCAATCATATGGTATCTGTCCTTCTCTGCCTGACTTATTTCACTCAGCATAACACCCTCAAATTCCATCCAAGTTGCTACACATGGCCAGATTTTATTCTTTCTCATTGCCATGTAATATTCCATTGTATAGATAAACATCTTCTTGATCCATTAGTCAATTTGATTCGTCAGTTGATGGACACTTAGGCTCTTTCCATGTTTCGACTATTGTTGAGAGTGCTGCTATGAACATTGGGGTCCATATGCCCCTATGTACAAGTACTCCTGTATCCCTTGGGTAAATTCCTAGCAGTGCTATTGCTGGGACATAGGGGAGTTCTATTGTTAACTTTTTGAGGAACCTCCACACTGTTTTCCAGAGGGGCTGCACCAGTTTACATTCCCACCAACAGTGTAGGAGGGTGCCCGTTTCTCCACATCCTTGCCAACAACTATAGTCTGCTGATTTGTTCATTTTAGCTACTCTGACCGGCGTGAGTTGGTATCTCAGTGTGGTTTTGATTTGTATTTCCCTGATGATGAGGGATGCAGAGCATCATGTCATGTGTCTGTTGGCCATCTGGATGTCCTCTTTGGAGAAGTGTCTGTTCATGTCTTCTGCCCATTTCTTCACTGGATTATTTCTGTTTTTTTTTTGTTGTTGTTGTGGAATTTGGGGAGTTCCTTATAGATTTTGGATACTAGCCCTTTATCTGATATGTCATTTGCAACTATCTTTTCCCATTTCATCAGTTGCCTATTAGTTTTATTGACTGTTTCCTTTGCTGCACAGTAGCTTTTTATCTTGATGAGGTCCCAATAGTTTATTTTTGCTCTTGATTCCCTTGCCTTTGGGGATNGGAGGATGATGTTAGCTGAGGGCCTTTCAAAGATGGCTTTTACGATGTTTATGTCAGTTCCTTCTATCCCTACTTTCTCGAGGGTCTTTATTAAGAAGGGATGTTGTATTTTGTCAAAGGATTTTTCNGACCTGTAGTTCTCTTTTTTGCTGGGTCTCTATGGCTTGGCAATCAAAGTGGCGCTGGCTTCATAGAATGAATCCAGAAGTTTTCCTTTCATTTCTATTTTTTGGAATAGCTTGAGAAGAATGGGTATTAACTCTGTTTTAAATGTCTGGTAGAATTCCCCAGGGAAGCCATCTGGCCCAGGGCTCTTATTTGTTGGGAGATTTTTGATAACTGATTCAATTTCTTCACTACTTATGGGTCTGTTCAGATTTTCTATCTCTTCCTGTGTGAGTTTTGGTAGTGCGTGCACGTTTGGGAATTTGTCCATTTCTTCTAAGTTGTCCAGTTTGTTGGCATATACTTTTTCATAGTATTCCCTGGTAATTGCTTGTATTTCTGAGGGGTTGGTTGTAATAAGTCCATTTTCATTCATTATTTTGCCTATTTGAGTACTCTTCCTTTTCTTTTTGAGAAGTCTAACTAGAGGCTTGTCAATTTTTTTTATTTTTTCAAAAAACCAACTCTTGGTTTCATTGATCTATTCAACTGTTTTTTTGGATTCTATATTATTTATTTCTGCCCTGATTTGTATTATTTCTCTTCTCCTACTGGGTTTGGGGTGCTCTTGTTGCTCTCCTTCTAGTTTCTTTAGGTGTGCTGTTAGATTTTGTACTTGTGCTTTTTCTAATTTCTTGAAACACCTGGAGTGCATTGTACTTTTCAATAGGAGTGGCTTTGCCCCATCCCATAGAGTTTGAATTGTTGTATTTTCATTTTCATTTGTTTCTATATATTTTTAAATTTCTTCTCTAATTGCCTGATTGGCCCTTTCCTTCTTTAGTAGGATATTCTGTAACCTCCATGTGTTTGGAGGTTTTCCAGACTTTTTCCTGTGATTGATTTCAAATTTCATAGCATTGTGATCTGAAAGTGTGCATGGTATGATCCCAATTCTTTTATATTTATTGAGGGCTGCTTTATGTCCCAGTATATGATCTATCTTGGAGAATGTGTCATGCATACTTGAGAAGAAAGTGAATTCCATGGTCTCAGGATGTAGAGTTCTAAATATATCTGTCAAATCCAGCTGGTCCAATGAGTAATTCAAGTCCATTGCGTCTCTAGTGACTTTATGTCTAGTTGATCTATCCATTGCTGTAAGTGGAGTATTAAAGTCCCCTGCTATTAGCACATTCGTATCCATAAGATTGTTTCTGTTTGTGATTGTTTTACATATTTGGGTGCTTCCATATTTGGTGCATAGACATTTATAATTGATAGTTCTTCCTGATGGATAGACCCTGTAATTATTATATAATGCCCTTCTTTATCCCTTGTTACTGCCTTTACTTTAAACTCCAGTTTGTCTGATATAAGTAGCTTTCTTTTGACTTCCAGTAGCATGACAGATATTTCTCCATCCCCTTACTTTCAATCTGAAGGTGTCCTCAGGTCTAAAGTTAGTTTCTTGTAGACAGCAAATAGATGGGTTTTGTTTTTTTATCCATTCTGCTACCCTATGTCTTTTGATTGAAACATTTAGTCCACTTACATTCATTGTTATTATTGAAAAATATGAGTTTAGAATCATTGTGTTCTTTGTAGGACTCATGCTTGTGGTGGTGTCTCTGGTACCTTGTGTTCCTTGCAACATTTCCCACATAGAGTCCCCCTCAGGATTTCTTGTTAGGGCTCGCTTAGTTGTGATGAATTCTTTCAATTTCTATTTATTTGGGAAGACTTTTATCTTTCCTTCTATTCTGAATGGCAGACTTGGTGGATAAAGGATTCTTGGCTGCATATTTTTTCTGTTCATCACATTGAAGATTTCCTGCCATTCCTTTCTAGCCTGCAGGGTTTCAGTAGATAGGTCTGTAACTACTCTGCTAGGTCTCCCTTTGTATGTTAGGGCCCTTTTCTCCCTAGCTGCTTTCAAAATTCTCTCTTTGTCCTTATATTTTGACAGTTTCATGATGATATGTCATGCAGAAGATCGATTCAAGTTACATCTGAGGAGAGTTCTCTGTGCCTCTTGGATTTCAATGTCTGTTTCCTTCCCCAGATTGGGTAAATTCTCTGCTATAATTTGTTCAAGGACTCTTTCAGCGCTTCTCCCTCTTTCTTCATCTTCTGGAATTCCTGTGATATGGATATTGTTCCGTTTGATTGTATCACTCAGCTCTCAATTTTCCTTTCATGTTCCTGGATCAGTTTATCTCTCTTTTTCTCAGCTTCCTCTTTTTCTATAATTGTGTCTTCTAATTCACCTATTCTCCTCTTTACCCCTTCAATTCGTGCATTGGACACCTCCGTTTTATTATGCATCTCATTTATAGTATTTTTTAATTCATCACAACTATTTTAAGCTCCATAGTCTTTGTAGCAATAGCTCTCTGATGCACTCCATGCCTTTTTCAAGCCCAGTGATTAATTTTATGACAATTGTTCTAAATTCTTGTTCAGTTATGTTGCTTATATCTGTTTTGAACAGTTCTTTAGCTGTCATTTCTTCCTGGAATTTTTTAGAGGAGAATTCTTCCATATCATCATTTTGTCTAGCTTTCAGTCTCTCATTAGTTTTAAAAGCTTGTTATGCACACTGCACCTGAATGTATTGCTGTATTAAGAAAGGCTCTTTGACTGCCCACCGCCTGTCCATTCAGGAAGTGTTCTTTAAATGGTGTCTCTTGGTCTCTCTTGTTGAGACTTCAGTTATTTTATTTCCCTACGTGTAGTGGTATTTTGGACTCTCCACCATGTGTACTTTGGCTTGTTTCTTGAAGCAGCCCTGGAAAAGATAGCAGGCAGACAAACACACAAGGAACAAAGGCACTCAGACACACAGAGAAATCCAACAAACACGCAAACTGAAAGGGAAAAAGAAAAAGGAAAAAAATGAAGGGAAAAGAAAGACAAAAAAGAGGAAGGAGGAAAAACAAATAGTAAAAAAAAATAAAAAATAAAAAAGAAGAAAAGAAAAAAAGAAAGAAAAAAACCCAAAAGACAAAGGACAGTCTAAAAGCATAAACCAGAATTCCCAGCTACAAATAAAGACCAGGGTGTATGCAGTGCTGATGGAAGAACAGATACAAGGAGAGAAATAACAGGGCGGGGAGAAAGCGAAATTGCACAATGACCGGGAAGAGAGTAGGAGGCTTAATTCAGAGAGAGAAAGAGGAGAATATGTTAGGAGGCAAGGAGAAAGAAACAAAGATAATGTTACTCAGAGAAACTATATAGTCTGATTACTCCAGAGAGAGAGAGAGAGAGAGAGAGAGAGAAAGGTAGCGATGGGGGTATAGAATATACTCCTAGAGAATGAATTAAATGTGACTGTTTAAGCAAACCAATGACCAAGGTGCCCAGTCCAACAGAGGGGAGGGATACAAATGAGACAAGGGAAAATATTTCTGAATAGAAAGAATTGATCTAGAATTAATCACGGCAGGGCATCCATATTGGTATTGCCCTGGGCTCCGTTAAAAACAACAGCAGCTCTCTAGTGGGGATAGGCGTGGTTTGGTGTAGGCGGGTCTCAGCCTCCACTGAGTCCCCTGGGCCACTCCCTGAGGTCCTGTGTTGGTGGTTGTGGGGAGAAAAATGGTGGCACCCCGGTCCCTTCTCGAACCAAGCGTTGAAACTCATTCTTTTGGGTCTGATCTCTCTGTGCCAGAGGCATAGCCAAGGTGGGCCATGTTCTATGTCCCAAGTCATGCCTTGTTTCCAGATCTTAGTCCACACTCCCCATGGATACCGCCAGAAATAAACGTACAGGACAAGTCCCTCCAAGCAGTTTCAAGCCAGCCACCTCCCCACTGGGGATTGAGCCAAGCCAGAACAGCAGCAGTGTGGCTTCAGGCAGCCACTTCCCCTCCTGTTTGAGCTGGTGGGGAGCAGAGGAGCAGTTTCTCCTGGTGTCACCTAGGACCAGAGCATCCAGTCAAGGTCAGCTGCACAGCTAGAAACCAGATCACTGTTTCCCAAGCTGAGGTTTTTCTCTTCTCCAGGGACAGGGACTCCCTGTCATTTTTCTGTATGAAAATGACAGCCTTTTTATTGACAATGGACTTGGCTCATTGTCTATCACAGAGTAGAGTGCGAATAAATATTTCCAAAAATGCACAAAATCTTATTTTTTTTCAAGTGTTAGTAGCTCTGTGTTGACTTTGCAGAGGACCAAAATGTAAGACAAAAGTCAGAAATCTTAAGTAGATTGCAGCTGCTTTTTTGTGGTAGCTGATATTCTCTGTTCTTACCAGGTGTCAATGGCTGAAGTCTGAGACTCACCTTTCTCTTCAGTCAGAGCATGGACTGAACACTCTGACCATCTTCTATGGTCTGGAAAACTCTCTTTTCTTTTTCTTTTTTTCTTTTTTTTAGTTAGTGGTGGGTGGGGTGGCTGTGGGGATAAGATGGATACAGCTTAAAACAGTATAGAAGGTTGATCTCTCCCTCCCTGCTAATGTATGTTAGTACTGACCCCAGGGAGGACAGTCTGCTGAAGGTGTGCTGACATGGCCTCACTGGAACTTTCTCATTGCCTGCCCATCACACAGCTCTTGAGCTCCGTCTCTTGCAAAGTATTCTCTTATTATGCTTTAGATTTTCTGTTTTTGTGGCTTAAATAATGAATTCATTTTCTCCTTCTTACTTTTATATGTATTTGCCATCATAGCTTCATTTAACAAAAGTACAGTTGTGGGAGTGAAAATGCTGGGCAGGGTGAGCAACATCAGAAAGGTGCAGAGTTTTGAAATAAACAGGAGAACAGTTCAGGACAAAGATGGATGTGAAAAGCGATGGCAGGTTCCAAGATAAGGAAGTAGCAGATTAAACACTTTTTAAAAAGTTTTTAGTGCCAAAAGGTATTTTGAAATCAGAATGACAGATCTGTAGAACTGAGATTTCATGTTTTCCAAGGTGTGCTCCAGTGCAAAACAGTCCTAACACATTCTCGAAGGATAATAAAATTCATTGGTGATATATTCTTGTAAACCTTGCAGGCCACCTTCCTGACAATACACACCATCAAGTGACAAGTTCTAGGAAACCCCTGCAGAAAGGAAACCTGTTTAACATGCTAAGTCCCAATTGACTTGATCGCACACCACCTTTCTGGGTAATACCGATGAACTTGCTTGGAACTGAAAATCCAAGGGATACACCTGAGAATACCGTGGTGTGGTTCACGTGAATTCGTAGAAGCAAGTCAAAAGTAAAGGGAAGAAAAATTGTCTTAATTTCTAGGCCCATCATTGTTCTTATATGACACACGCCACAAGAGAAATCGAAATCATGTGGTTATAGAATTCCCTAACAGTGTCGCCTGGGTGGCTCAGTTGGTTAAGTGTCCGACTTCGGCTCAGGTCATGATCACATGGTTCGTGGGTTCAAGCCCTGCATCGGGCTCTGTGCTGACAGCTAGCTCAGAGCCTGGAGCCTGCTTCAGATTCTGTATCTTCCTCTCTCTCTGACCCTCCCCTGCTCATGCTGCCTTTCTCTCAGAAATAAATAAAATATTAAAGAAAAAAAAGCTTAGAATTCCCTAACAAATTTCTCCCTGTACTTAATCTGTATCCTAGTATGTGGCTCAGATAAATAAGATTTAATAAAGCAGACTGGATGATTATAATATGTTTTATTTATAAGTGTGACAAAAAAAGATGATTGTATAACAATGTGAATATGCTTAATGCTGCAGAACTATACACTTAAAGAATGGTTGAAGTGGCAAATTTTTTAAATGTATGTTTCAACCACAATTTTTTAAAGGAATGAAGCAAGAAGGAAGGAAGGGAGGGTGGGAGGAGAAAATAGTTCTTGGTATCAGCCCTGCCAAAATATTTTCAAGATGGTGGTGTCTCCTTTTGGAAGTCAGGAAGCAGCCTTCCAAAATGCAATAATAAATGTCCTTACTTACCAAAACAGGAAACCTATGTTTTTCTTCAAATCCCATCATATATGTGTATGTATATATATATTTTAATTACATTCACCTTCACTGGTTTTACATAATGAAGCCCAAATCTACCTTGTTTTTGTTTCCTTGAGAGAATTATTTTATTTTAAATGAGGAAGATCACTAGGTAAGTTATCTTTGGCTTGCCAGTCATTTGACAGAGGAAGGATTACCTCTCATGGGAGAGCCATTTTCCATTTTGCTGCGTGCTGCAGTGGTACCAAATAAAAATGTATATTTTTTTAGTTTTTTGTTTGTTTTTTAGGAGAAAATTTTATAGTTTAGAGATTTTTGATATGTTGGAGGTTTTTCTTACTTTCTACAGTATCTCTCATTTTAAGTCTGTGCTGAGAGGCAGTTGGGTGGCTCTGTCGGTTAAGTGTTCGACTGCAGCTCAAATCTCGTGGTCTGTGAATTCGAGCCCCAGGTGGGACCTCCGTGCTGACAGCTCAGAGCCTGGAGCCTGCTTTGGATTCTGTGTGTGTGTCTCTCTCTGCCCCTCCCCCACTCTCCTTTTTTCTCTCTCTCTCTCTTAAATACGTATAAATTTTTAAAGAAAAAAGGCTTTGTTGAAAATAAGATAGCACTTTACAGTCCTTTACTACTATCAGAAGAGTTAATAATTATGCAATCTCTAAGCTACTGGAGCTGGGTGGATATGGCTGGCATGTTTAAAACCTTCCTGACCTCCCTGATACTCAATTTTAGTGAGGCAGAAAGAGGATTATAATATATTAACAGTCTGACAGAAAAGCTATATATTTCTCAAAAATGAAACTTTGAAACATGGAATCATTGAAGTATTTTAATTAAAATACAATTTACCTTGATAATTACATAATATCACTGTATAATCTGAGTTTGAAACAATTGATGTAAGCTCAATTATATATTTTTTTGCTTTTTTTTAGTTTAAGAATTCAATCATAATTAGCTGCTGATGGAAAGACAAAGGAAATAGTCACTAACTTAAAAAAAACTCCTCTGTTCTGTTCAAAATATTGCTATAGTGTTTAATCAAGTTCAATTCTGATCAAATTCCAACATCATTCCCAAGAGGACTTTCCTTTTAGCAAATAACTTTCATGTTCCATAACCTTAGCTTTAAATGCTGCTATGTCTTAACTAAGAGCAGAGTTAACATATTTTTAATATGTCCGATCCACAACAATCCAGAGAGAGTTTAGAGTCTTAGACAACTGTGAAAAATTGGTCATATCAATTCAACCTAAATCTCACTTTTTTCAAACATTTCTTGAGGTTTAATGGTAAAAAAGATGCCATCATGCTTAATAGGCAGTTAAACAAGTAATGCTCTTAGACAGTAAATGCTCTTGGAAAGCTTTAACCATTATTACTTGCCATTATTATTATTTATGTATTCATTCACTCAGAACTATTTTTGAATACATGACTTGTTCTAGATGGTTGGGATACATCAGTAAACAGGAGAGACAAAGACTCCTGTTTTCACTGAGCTCACAATAGATAAATAATAAATTTAATAATTAAGTGAACTGTTAAAAAAATGATAGTGCTATAGGAAAACCAAGTTAAACCATGGACTTTGGATGATTGCGATATAGTAATATAATAGATATAGTAATGTAAGTTCATCAGCTGTAACAAATATAGTGCTCTGGTAGGGGGTGTTGGTAGGGGAGAAGCTATGTGCTTTTGTGAGCAGGAAGTATATAAGAAATATCTATACCTTCCCTCAATTTTGCAATGAACCTTAAACTGCTCTAAGAAAATAAAGTCTTAATTTAAAAAAAAAATGTTGTCTGCTATGGAAGGGTGAGTCAATGCTCACCTTCTTAGTATTTGTTGACTCTCCTATTTCAAATCAAGTTCAAACTCTCTGGCCTGCATTTGAAGACCTTTGATAACTGGTCACTACACTGCTTACCCAAGCTCACACCATTTTTTTCCCCCAAGTAAATCCACCATCTTGTCCTTTGAGCACATATTAGGTTCATATGAATCTCTGCCTTCACTTTTTCCATTGTGGAATATTATTTTGCTTTCTCAATCATCCCAACTTTAATTGTGAAGATCCAGCTCAAATCCTACCTCTCCTAAAGGGCCTCTTTTCACTTCTGTGGCTTGCATTTATCTTTCTTTCTTTAAACTATTAGGGTAATTATTGTGTTTTCCTCATTGGAAGAGTTAATGACTCATCATTTATCATGTCATCCATCCATTATATATTTTTATCTTCCTCTCCAGGGCAATGTGCAGTGTTACAGTTTTAGAGCCCTGCCCAGGGAAACTGGCAGGTATTAAGATGAAGATACAATAGTATCTGCAAATGGTCCTCAATAAATATTTGCTGATCATTTTGAGTATAACTCAGAATATGTGTGCACTAAGAAGTAGGAAAAGTTTTATACTTTGGAAATGTATTCACAGAAACTATTCATCTGCACAATGAGTAAGCAAAGTAAAAGAATTTGAGAGGTAACAGTATAAATCATAGTTTTGAGATCTGAAGTAAATTTTTAGCCTTCCCTTAATGCAAATATCTCAACAACAACTTGAGCAGAGAAAATAGGAACATTGAGTGACATGGTGTGGATGAACGCATCTTTTGATTTAACTTGTCTGTTTTGCTTTACTCAATAATATATTTTTCCTCCTCCTTTTCACATCGCTGACTTTTAGTTTAATGGTTTTCAAAGTGTGATGGGGCTTTAGAAGTGAATGTAGACAGACAAAAAGTTTCTTCGTCTTTTTGTCCCGTGCCTATATTTTACACAAGGTCAATAACAGGCTTCAGTGTTTTTACAATTACCAGGAGGATGGGATTTGTTATTGTGTGCAGATAAATGTGCTGATGCCTCCATTATTTACGGGATGAGATAAAAGTCATGCAGCCTTCTGAGACAAAAGGCAGGTATATGTTTTATATCTATATTTTTGATGAGTTCTCTTACAGACATTGTGCCTTCCATAGTCCAGTGACTACCTAATGTAAATTTCAGGTGAAGTAAAGCTGTCAACATTTAGTATTTTTTATGACTTACATTTATGTAGCTGGGGAACAAACATCTCACTTTGGGGAGAAAAAAAAAACTAGGTGTAGCAGGTAGAGTGAAATGGTTTGTTTTTTATTTTATTTATTTATTTATTTATTTTGTAGTGTTTATGTTAGAGAAGAATGACCCAAGCTAAAGTAATTTTAAGGGCCTCTATAAGAAAGGAATAATGGACCTCAAAGATTAAATACTTCTGAAATACTTTAAACTAGAAAATCTGGCTTTGTGACTTTAGAAAATAGGAGGTAAGTTAACATTTTTTAAAGCAAATGGAATATGTTGCCATCCACCTACCAAGATAATATTCTTGACTGATTGTCAGCAGAGCCCTGATCTTACTCCACCCACCCCACCCCATCCCCACCACAGCACCTGCCATAGTTAACTTGAGTTTAGGTGTGGCGGTGGAGCGAAGAAAGGTAATTATTCCTTATGGGGGTTGGGTCTATGTTCTCCATCATATGACTCATCTTCTGAGGATTACAGTTCCCAATGTTTGTGAAACTCAGTTTTCTCCTTTAAAAAGGGAGAGGGTATTGCACAATTGTGCACTTGTACTAAATTTTTTTTCAATTTTTACAATTTTAATGTGGGTGGACCAAATATAGACTTTGTATAAAATCATTAAGAAGTTAGGAGCTATGATTTCTACCATTTCCCTCTAAATAATAATTTAATGTACTAATCACATCTCTTAAAAAAAGCAATAAAATGTTCGTATGATTTTTTAAAATCTATTTATGGATGAATAAATTATTCTAATAGTGATTATCTCTTAAATATAGAAATGGAAACATCAGGAGGTAGGAAGGGAGATTTTATTTTTTATGTTTAAACTTTTATCATGAATATGATAATGGATCATAACTGTAAAAAACATGGCTATAAATAATAAAATATATTTAGTTTATGCCTAATGCTGGTATAATTATATGGGAAAAGGCACTCTCAGAAAATAGTGACAATAAAATGAAATATTTTTCTGAAGAGGAATTTCATAATATTCATAATATATAATAAAAAGCTTTAAAATGTTTGTACTACTTGAATAATTCAACATTTAGAAATGTGTTCTAAAGCAATAACTTGTATTTAGTAGTAAAATTTAGAAGTATTCATTTTGGAATCAGATAGAATATCATGCTCATTACAACTGCTTGCAGTCAGCAATGTACTATATTTCCTAGACAGTGCAATAAGATATGAAATAGAAATGAGAGGTAGACAAATTGAAAAGAAGAAAATCTTAATTACACCTGTTGTGTTAATCCCCATAACATTCGAAGAGAATCTGCAGCTAAACTATCAGAAATAATAATAGATTTCAGCAGTCTTAGAAGATGTAATATATATATATATATATTCTGTTTTATATA